>NW_018128274.1:658999-669153 GCF_001952655.1 Monopterus albus | reverse complement strand
ACCAAAAATACAGGTAGATGATCACTAATATCATTTATAAGTAATCCACTTGTCATTTTGCTGTCAGTAACATTGGTAAATATATTATCTATTAGTGTTGCATGCTGGGTTGTTACTCTACTTGGTTTTGTAATTTTTGGGTATAAACTGCATCTATATATTGTGTTAATAAACTCCTCAGTTCCTGTGTGCTTGTTAGGATTTAACAAATCTATATTGAAGTCACCACATATGAACATTAATTTATGACTTATTGTCAAGTAATTTTCTTCCATCCAGTCATTAAATTTTTCTATGCAGGCTCCAGGTGCTCTATAAATACAGCTTACTACAACCTTTTTCTTTTTTTCCACGAGTATTTCTACAGTCACACACTCCAGCAAGTTATCTACCGCCCTTGACATTTTCTCGACTTTCTTATAGCAAACGTTTTTATCTATGTACAAGGCCACACCACCTCCCATCTTATTCTCTCTGTGGGATGGGATGTTCTGCTTCAGGATTTATTTTTCCACCATGAAGTAACCCCTCACCTCACTCACCATGTGTATTTTATGAATTTGTTTAACATATTGGAAAATGAGAAACTAAGGCGCACTGCTGCTTTTATTTTTAATTTGTCATTTATTGTTGCACATTAAAGCACATTGAGAGCCTCTCTACCAGAATCATTTTCCTTGTGTGTTTAAACATGCTTGGCCAAAAAAGATTCAGATTCAGATTCAGATTCTGATTGTGTGAAACAGGCTGCAGAGAGGTTGTTTCTTAACCATAGGGTTGGCGCTTGAGTTCTTGGCTTCTCCAATCCACGTGTCAAAGTGTCCTTGGCAAGGCACTGAACCTGAAGTTGCTCCCAGTGGCTGTCCCACTTGTGTGAGAGCGTGAAAGTGCTTGGAGTGTGCTTCAAAGCATAGACAAGTCTAAGTCCTTTTTACTAGTGGTGTTTGCTATCATTATGTGTCCTGTTTCTCCTCTCCTGTCTGTAGGATGACTGAAGCATTTTTAGACAAAAGAATTCCTCAAAAACACTTGCAAACTTCTGGGCAACTTCATTAGCTCGAACAGCAGTTTGTTTTATGACATTTATGAAAAGAATCAATAGATGTCTGAATTGCAAAATTATAAAGGAAAGCTCCATTGGGACAAGATTTATTTCCAGTATTAACTGTAGCAGTTCATGATTTTAGTCTTGTTCTGATCACATACTGTACTGCACCTCAGTAATACTTGCAGTTACCACCTGGTCATCTTGTAATTTAAGTCCTCTCCAATACATTATGTACAATGGAGGACTATGTAACTACAGTGCCTTGCGAAAGTATTCGGCCCCCTTGAACTTTGCGACCTTTTGCCACATTTCAGGCTTCAGACATAAAGATATAAAACTGTATTTTTTTGTGAAGAATCAACAACAAGTGGGACACAATCATGAAGTGGAACGAAATTTATTGGATATTTCAAACTTTTTTAACAAATAAAAAACTGAATAATTGGGCGTGCAAAATTATTCAGCCCCTTTACTTTCAGTGCAGCAAACTCTCTCCAGAAGTTCAGTGAGGATCTCTGAATGATCCAATGTTGACCTAAATGACTAATGATGATAAATAGAATCCACCTGTGTGTAATCAAGTCTCCGTATAAATGCACCTGCACTGTGATAGTCTCAGAGGTCTGTTTAAAGCGCAGAGAGCATCATGAAGAACAAGGAACACACCAGGCAGGTCCGAGATACTGTTGTGGAGAAGTTTAAAGCCGGATTTGGATACAAAAAGATTTCCCAAGCTTTAAACATCCCAAGGAGCACTGTGCAAGCGATAATATTGAAATGGAAGGAGTATCAGACCACTGCAAATCTACCAAGACCTGGCCGTCCCTCTAAACTTTCAGCTCATACAAGGAGAAGACTGATCAGAGATGCAGCCAAGAGGCCCATGATCACTCTGGATGAACTGCAGAGATCTACAGCTGAGGTGGGAGACTCTGTCCATAGGACAACAATCAGTCGTATACTGCACAAATCTGGCCTTTATGGAAGAGTGGCAAGAAGAAAGCCATTTCTTAAAGATATCCATAAAAAGTGTCGTTTAAAGTTTGCCACAAGCCACCTGGGAGACACACCAAACATGTGGAAGAAGGTGCTCTGGTCAGATGAAACCAAAATCGAACTTTTTGGCAACAATGCAAAACGTTATGTTTGGCGTAAAAGCAACACAGCTCATCACCCTGAACACACCATCCCCATTGTCAAACATGGTGGTGGCAGCATCCTGGTTTGGGCCTGCTTTTCTTCAGCAGGGACAGGGAAGATGGTTAAACTTGATGGGAAGATGGATGGAGCCAAATACAGGACCATTCTGGAAGGAAACCTGATGGAGTCTGCAAACGACCTGAGACTGGGACGGAGATTTGTCTTCCAACAAGACAATGATCCAAAACATAAAGCAAAATCTACAATGGAATGGTTCAAAACTAAACATATCCAGGTGTTAGAATGGCCAAGTCAAAGTCCAGACCTGAATCCACTCGAGAATCTGTGGAAAGAACTGAAAACTGCTGTTCACAAATGCTCTCCATCCAACCTCACTGAGCTCGAGCTGTTTTGCAAGGAGGAATGGGCAAAATTTAAGTCTCTTGATGTGCAAAACTGATAGAGACATACCCCAAGTGACTTACAGCTGTAATCGCAGCAAAAGGTGGTGCTACAAAGTATTAACTTAAGGGGGCTGAATAATTTTGCATGCCCAATTTTTCAGTTTTTTATTTGTTAAAAAAGTTTGAAATATCCAATAAATTTCGTTCCACTTCATGATTGTGTCCCACTTGTTGTTGATTCTTCACAAAAAATTACAGTTTTATATCTTTATGTTTGAAGCCTGAAATGTGGCAAAAGGTCACAAAGTTCAAGGGGGCCGAATACTTTCGCAAGGCACTGTATAGCTGTTACCACAGAAAGGTCTCACAAACTCCTCAAAGGGGCTACTACAGCTATATATTTAATACAGATTTTAAACCATTCACACTTTCCAAAAAGAACTCAGTTTTCAAGGCACAAGCATAGCAATAAAACATATATTATAATGAAGTCACAAACATACAGTCCCGGGTTACTAGTTGCTCTTGTTAAAATGTCCCCTCCACCCCTCTTGTCTTTCTGTCTTTGCAGTGTATCAAAACTTACCAGTCCGACTGGCATGTGGTCAGTTACAAGTACGAAGAATATTCTGGAGACTTTCGTCAGCTCCCAGCGTGAGTGCATGTTGTGTATCCCACAGATAATGCATTTGTCAGGAGGGGTTATAGCAGCTGTTGAGAGGTGTTTAGACCATTTTCCTGACAAGTCCATCATCAGACTGTGGTCCCAGTGTTAAGATGATTTGGGGGTGGACTATTTTTTTCATTTCCCATAATGCCCAGCAACAGTGAAAGAAGAGCTTTTAACAATCAGCGAATGTTCACCTAACAGTCACTGCATAACACTATGTTTCAAAGCCTGGTCAAGCCACTTTCCTTAAGAACAGGAATAGGCTTCACAGATGTTGTGTGTTAGGTTTTAAACATTGTAGAGTGAAATCTAGAAAAGCTCTGGCCTTGACCTGGACTTACATAGGGTTAGGACAGGACAGGCTAGGCCTTCAAAAGGTCAAAGGGCAAACCGTCCATCTGGGGTTTGAGCTGCACCTAGAAAAGCAGCTGCAGTACTTCATCTGTATCTTGTAAAGCTAGCAGCATTCCTATGCAGCCTTGAAATTAAAAAAAATTGTTTAGCATTTTGTGCTTTTTGGGAGCAGATGCCTTGAACTAATCAAAGCTAAGCTAATTGTCTCCTGTCTTCATATTTAGTATACAAATATAAGGTCAGTATTGATCTTCTCCAGTTATTATATTAATATTCTTATGTGATGTGTCCATACTGAGCTAAGTAAGTCAGGTCTGTTATCTTTTCTCTTTTGTTTCAGTAAGGGAAACTGGCAGCCCACCTTTTTGAGGTGGATGAAGATGTGGAAAAGGATGAAGTGAGGCCACAAATCCTTTATTTCTCTCCTCTGCCTTTAGGAAACCTGTTTATTCCATTACCTTCTCATGTTCAAGTTCAACCTTCCTCTAGGCATCAATCAACAGAAAATCAGTTATGAGGTTATGTAACAGAGTTACAAACACTATTTTAATTTATGGGCCAACACTGTATTCATTTATTTATTTCACTCCTCTGTTACAAGCCAATTTTAGGATGTGCTCTTCAATGTTCTAGGCCCATGCAGTTTCTCAGAATTCCTAACATTTTCATGACATTTGTAGCACTTTATGGGTGCATCCCTTCCCAGTAATTACCTGCCTTCAGGCCTTGATTTAACTGAAAGCCAGTGACCTTTAATGCACACACTTTCAAGGCTGAAATCCCCTGAGATTAAAAAGTACAGTGTTGATTTTACAGTAATGAAAAGGATTCTTCCTGGGACAGAACAGACAGTAAATGCAGACCTTTCCTTTCACTGGCCTCTAGGACATTCAGAAGATTTACAGTATGTAGATATAAATGCATGTATGTAATTCTCTTTGCTCCTCCTTCTGCAGGACACAGCCTGCCTTGGATCTCAAAAGGGAGGAGTGTCTAAACATGGCTGGCTCTACAAAGGCAATATGAATAGCGCAATCAGTGTTACTATGCGGGTAGGCACAGTAGACAAAGTAAAGGTTTTACTTGTGGCTCTCATTCTTCTCTGCTCTGACCATTGACTGTATACCATAGACATTGCATGACCACTTCCCTCCACTATGCAAAAGTGAAAGCAAAATATCATGAATTCAGCAGCTGCCATCTTGATTTTTTGCAGTGAGCGACCGGTAATGAGAGGTGAACCCAGGTAGCCGACTTCGGTGCAAGCTACGGTTTATTATTTACAGTGCAGTGTATAGACAAAACAACAAGTACGTGGATAGTGAATGATATGAGTGATCGGGTGTCGACCAGCAGCAGGAGGTGAAGATAGATGAGGTGGGCCGAGCTGTGTCACAGGGTCACTCCTGGGCTGGTTGGTGGGTGATGGTGACTACTAGAAAAAAAACAGAGGCGTTGGAACTGACAGACAAAATGGTGACTGTGCATCGACTTGTCTGGGAGGGTAGAGTGGAGCCAAAGTCTGGAGAAAACAGTCAGTGCAGAGAATAGAAGCTGGCTAGAAGAGGTAATGAATGGAAGTCCAGGGGGATAATAAACGGGTATCAGATTAAGGCAAAACAACAACAAAATAGTCATCTATGGCGAGGACAAAGAGAATAGCCTGAAAACGAGAACGAACTGGCAGGGAGCAAAAAGTGAGCCGGGTATAAATAAGGTGGGGGACTGAGTGAATGCAGCTGGTGATAATTAAGGAAACAGGTGGCAGGTGTGTGAGGTGGAGTGAGCTAAGACAGAAGAAGTGAAAAAAGGCTGCACAATATCTATGGGGGTGCCGTGGATACGGAAGACGTGTTGAACCAGGAGCTGGGCAGTTTTGAGTGCAGTGTGGAGTTGTGGAAGGGCGAGAAAATGAGCTGCCTTAGAAAAATGGTCGACTATGGTGAGAATGATTGTGTTGCCTTGGGAGGGAGGAAGCCCAGTTACAAAATCTAGGGTGATGTGAGACCAGGGCCAGCTAGGTGTAGTAAGCAGCCGAAGGAGACCCACAGGTGACTGATGGAGGGGTTTTGATTGCACACAAGAAGCACAGGCTGCTACGTACTCCCTGGCATCTTTCTCTAGGGTGGGCCACCAGAAGTAACATCTCAGGAAGGAAATGGTACATTGTACCCCCGGATGGCATGCTAGCCAAGAGGCGTGAGCCCAGTCGAGGGTCTGGGCCCTAGCAGCCTGAGGAGACGTATAATCTATCTGGTGGTCCAACCCCAGGATCGGGTTCCTGTTCCAGCTGGACCATGCAAACTTCACCTTGGTGGATGTGAGTTGTGTGAGGGGGGCTGCAATGGTGCTGTAATTCTTGATGAAATGGCGGTAGAACTTTGCAAAGCCCAGGAAGCGTTGCAGGTCCTTCACACAGGTGGGGGTAGGCCAATTGGTGACAGCAGTGATTTTGGATGGATTGGCATGGAGTCTTCCCTGTTCTATGATGAACCCTAGGAATGCCATGGAGGGGGAGTGGAAGACACACTTCTCTGCTTTAACATAAAGGCGGTTTTCCAGGAGTTGAAGAAGGACGTGACGGACGTGTTGGATGTTCTCCGTAAGGGAGGAAGAATAAATGAGAATGTCATCAAGATAAACAAAAACAAAAACAAAACGGCCTAGGAAATCACAGAGGATGTCATTGATCAACCCCTGGAAAACCGCCGGGGCATTGGTGAGGCCAAAAGGCATCACCAGATATTTAAAGTGCCCAAGCGGGGTCTTGAAGGCAGTCTTCCACTCATTGCCCTCACGGATATGCATGAGATGGTAGGCACCCTGGAGAGACTCAAAAGCAGAGGACAAAAGGGGCAATGGATATTTATTTTTGATAGTGATAGCATTCAATCCACGGTAATCAATGCATGGATGGAGGCCACCATCCTTCTTCCCCACAAAAAAGAACCCTGCACCCAGGGATGAGGAAGGAGGACGGATCATACCTGCACGTTGGGCGGTTTCAATGTACTCCTCCAGAGCCTGTCATTCGGGTTTAGAGATGAAGAAGACTATTGGGCAAGGTGGCTCCCAGGATACAGGTCGATAGTGATATTTAAAGTGCCCAAGCGGGGTCTTGAAGGCAGTCTTCCACTCATTGCCCTCACGGATATGCATGAGATGGTAGGCACCCTGGAGAGACTCAAAAGCAGAGGACAAAAGGGGCAATGGATATTTATTTTTGATAGTGATAGCATTCAATCCACGGTAATCAATGCATGGATGGAGGCCACCATCCTTCTTCCCCACAAAAAAGAACCCTGCACCCAGGGATGAGGAAGGAGGACGGATCATACCTGCACGTTGGGCGGTTTCAATGTACTCCTCCAGAGCCTGTCATTCGGGTTTAGAGATGAAGAAGACTATTGGGCAAGGTGGCTCCCAGGATACAGGTCGATAGTACAGTCATATGGCCTATGGGGTGGAAGAGAGTCAGTGGCCAGGTGTTTACTGAACACCTGTTGCAGGTCATGGTATTCTGATGGAACGATGGATAACTCCGGCAGTTCTGGAGGTGCAGGAGGAGATGATGTAGTAGGTTGTCCACCCTGGAGAGACTCAAAAGCAGAGGACAAAAGGGGCAATGGATATTTATTTTTGATAGTGATAGCATTCAATCCACGGTAATCAATGCATGGATGGAGGCCACCATCCTTCTTCCCCACAAAAAAGAACCCTGCACCCAGGGATGAGGAAGGAGGACGGATCATACCTGCACGTTGGGCGGTTTCAATGTACTCCTCCAGAGCCTGTCATTCGGGTTTAGAGATGAAGAAGACTATTGGGCAAGGTGGCTCCCAGGATACAGGTCGATAGTACAGTCATATGGCCTATGGGGTGGAAGAGAGTCAGTGGCCAGGTGTTTACTGAACACCTGTTGCAGGTCATGGTATTCTGATGGAACGATGGATAACTCCGGCAGTTCTGGAGGTGCAGGAGGAGATGATGTAGTAGGTTGTCCAGCCAGAAGACAGGTAGATGCACAGTTGGGACTCCACTGTGTGATGGTACCGGTAGTCAAATCCACAGAGGGGTTGTGTTGGACCAGCCAGGAGTGACCCAAAACCAGGGATGTGTCCGGACCGGAGAAGATGTTAAAACAGATGTCCTCATGGTGATTTCTGGCTATGGTGAGTTGAAGTGGCGGGGTGCGGTGAGTAATGTGGGTCAGCAGCCGGCTGTTGATAGCCCGGGGCTTAATGGCATGGGGGAGACGTTCAAGGGTGAGGCCTAGCTGCTCCACCAGGGCCGGGTCCATAAGATTACCCCCGGCTCCGTAGTCCAGTAGGGCTTGGTTTGAGGACGTCTGGCCAGCTGTCTCCAGGAGCACGGGGAGAAGGCAGCTGGTACCCGGCCTGGTGGAGGTGGAGGGACGGCGCGTCAGTGTCCCCACTCTCACTGGCGGGCTCGCTCTTTTGGCTGCATCGGGGAGGCAGTGAGGTGATGCTTCAGATCCCCACAGTACAAGCAGGACCCAGTGCGGATGGGGCAGGCCCGTTCTTTAGGGGTTAGACGGGTACACCCTAACTCCATGGGTTCGTCCGTTCGTCTGCTTGCACCGGAGTCGGCAGGGTCCATATTGCCCGGTTCATTCTGTTAGAACACGTTCGCACACTGAAGTGAGCGACTGGTAATGAGAGGCGAACCCAGGTAGCTGACTTCGGTGCAAGCTACGGTTTATTATTTACAGTGCAGTGTATAGACAAAACAACAAGTACGTGGATAATGAATGATATGAGTGACCGGGTGTCGACCAGCAGCAGGAGGTGAAGATAGATGAGGTGGGCCGGGCAGGGTCACTTCTGGGCTGGTTGGTGGGTGATGGTGGCAACTGAAAAAAAACAGAGGCGTTGGAACTGACAGACAAAATGGTGACTGTGCATCGACCTGTCTGGGAGGGTAGAGTGGAGCCAAAGTCCGGAGGAAACAGTCCATGCAGAGAATAGGAGCTGGCTAGAAGAGGTAACGAATGGAAGTCCAGGGGAATAACAAACGGGTACCAGATTAAGGCAAAACAACAACGAAATAGTAATCTATGGCGAGGACAAAGAGAATAGCCTGAAAACGAGAATGAACTGGCAGGGAGCAAAAAGTGAGCCGGGTGTAAATAAGGTGGGGGACTGAGTGAATGCAGCTGGTGGTAATTAAGGAAACGGGTGGCAGGTGTGTGAGGTGGAGTGAGCTAAGACAGAAGAAGTGAAAAAAGGCAGGTGTAGCCGAGCAAACCTGACAGATGGGCAATACCAACATTTTTCCTTTCGATATTATGCCATTAGTTTATGGTACTTTTTCCATCGATACCAATACTTTTTGCCCCTTAAAGGAAAATTACTTCCATTAATAACATTCTAGAAACAAAACTGTTTGTCAATATTTTCTGATACATACAGTACAAGCATATGAACCTTTACGTTTGTCAACTAAATGAAAGAATGGGGAATGTGGCTTCATCCAAGATTCATGTAACTCATTTGCATATTTGGGGTAGTTTAATAAGATAATGGTTCGGTCAATTTTTAAATCATTTGTGCCTGGATATTCTTTGCCTTTCATAAAACTCTCCTGCAATGTTTTCTGAGTGCAGGGGACTTTGAGGCTTGCTGGTTTGTCTTCATGGTGATGTTCAGCTTCTTTAAAAGTGTCAGGGTGCATTGTCTTTAAATGCTTAAAGAGGTTGCTAGTGTTGCTGCTATGTGGCACCACTTTATTGTGGGCGGAGCACATGGCATTACCTTTGGTCGTGGGTGAAAAATAGCACCACACTACACTTCTTTTTCTCTCTCGGCCAGCCATGCTGCCACGTCGTGAACCTGCTGACTGAGCTCACTTTGAGCAGCAAAGGATTGAGGCAGTGCTTGACTGAGGCTGTGCAGTAAGCCTTCAGCTCTGACATCTGATAGGCTGCTACCATAATCATGTGACACGGAAGACCATCTAAAATACGCCCAGGCTGGTTTTCATAAATAAATTTAATACCTAAAACTCTCAGAAGTGAAAACAAATTGCAAGTTTTGTATTAGCACAGTGGTATCGCAATATTTAAAAAGGTATCGACTCCAAAATATCGACCGGCGGGTATTGAAGTATCGATATGCCCATCCCTATAGTCAACTGCCTGTGTAAGATAAGATAATCCTTTATTGTCAGTGTAACATGTACAACGAAAATTTAAAGTGACCTCCAGTCGGTACAGCAATAAATAACATTCATGCATTCATTCATTTTCTACCGCTTAGTCCCTGAACGGGGTCACAGGTGGGGCCGGAGCCAATCCCGGCCGGCAATCGGGCAAAGGCGGGGTACACCCTGGACAGGTCGCCAATCCATCGCAGGGCTAACACATAGACGAACAACCACACATACACTCCTATGGGCAATTTAGAGACACCAATCAACCTAAGCTGCATGTCTTTGGACTGTGGGAGGAAGCCGGAGTACCCGGAGAGAACCCACGCAAGCACGGGGAGAACATGCAAACTCCACACAGAAAGGTCCC
>NW_018128274.1:648995-658901 GCF_001952655.1 Monopterus albus | reverse complement strand
CAGAGTGAGGAGAGGGCAGCCGACGATCTTCTGAGCCATATTAATGACCCTCTGGAGCCTTTTCCTCTGAGCCACTGTGCTGGTGCTGTACCAGGTGCTGTGTAAGAGGCAGTTTTGTTAAAATGAGCACAGAGATTTGGTAGGGCATCATGTACTCTGTAGATATGAGGGTTGAATAATGTTTGTTTTGGAAAAAAGATTTCATTTATTTGCATTATGCAGGCTTTTAACACTTGACTGAGCACTGATTCACATCTTTAAGTATCAATTTGCACTGAATATGTGAGTGTGCACCTAAATGCAGGCCCAGAAAGGTAGATCTGGTTTGACTGTCACTGATTTGTTTTATCATGTTGTATATGCACTGGAATATTTATATGCCTGTTTTCTTACAGTTTTTACTCCATCTCTAGTACAGTAATAATTGCCCACTTGTCTTTGAAGCACTCCGGCTCAGAGCTCAGATGGGTAGACGGAGGAAAACCTTTGTTCAGAGTCTCAACTCATCTAGTCTCCACAGTTTATACTCGGGTATATACACACACATGTCCATTTTATTATGTCAATTAATCTCGCTGGTCACAGGATGTACACAGGATGCTTATGTTCTGGATTGAAAAAAAACATGAGGTAAATGGCATCAAAATGCAAATAACTTTGAAGTATGTATTTAAATAATACTGCTTCCACCACTGTCAGAGCATAGATACGTCAGAACAAGCATCAGAGGGGCAGCTGGTTAAATATCTCAAGGTATGCAGAGCTCCACTGATTCTAATGCACCAAGAAAAATGTAGCACACCATTGCTCACACCTCATCAAATACAGTCTTTTCCTCTAACATTCTAGGGAATATGACAAGCCAGAGACTACTTCTATTCAGTATTTTTTCTGTTCTTACTTTCTCCTTTCCCTCCTAGAGTCTCCATGCAATGGAGGGTCATGTGATGGTCAACTTTCTGCCCACTATCCTCAAGCAGCTGTTCTGTGTCTTAACCAGAGCCACACATGAGGATGTGGCTGTCAACATGACCAGGCAAGCCACATGCACACATGTACACACGTTCATGAAATACCTGATTTCCAATAGCAGAAAGCAATTTGTTAGAGCAGTATTTTTTTGATTTATTTTAACAAACTTCACCTATAGAATATTACAATAGCAACATGGTTCTCATTCTAAAGCAGCATTTTCTTGTGTTTTATTAATACCCTGAATACTTTTTCTCATTAGGTATCACCTCTGGCTCTCAAACTGCACATATGTGTTTTATGTCTCAGTTGTGTGTGTGTGTGACTAATCTGTAAAGCTCTGTAAGCCATGTGTAATGAAGTGTCAGTGCCTTAAAGTTAATAACTGTAATGCCTGTCTTTTGCATTCACTCCCTCTAGGAAACCTCACCACCTGTTTATATTTTATTGTTATATTTCTTTTTCTTCCTCTTCAGGGTAATGGTTCATGTTGTAGCCCAGTGTCACGAAGAGGGTCTTGAGCATTACCTGAGATCTTATGCCAAGGTGCAGTGGTTTCTCACTGTGTTTATGTTGCTCCTATCTAGACAGTGTTTTTATATGTTCTTTTGTTTCTGCAGAAATTAAGATGATTTAATCTGACCTCTTTACTCTTAGTTTGTGTTTAAGCCAGAGCCTTATTCCACCACCAATGTCAAAACAGTTCATGAGGAGCTGGCTAAAGCAATGTCAGCCCTACTCAAGCCATCCACTGACTTCCTAACTAGCAAAAAGCTGCTGAAGGTAACATTCATAGCTATTCTGTCTTACAAAAACAGAGGGTAACTAAAGAAAGGGCAAAGTTCTTTCTCTCTGAGAGAGGGAGTGAGTGAGAGACACTGTTTATGTACAGTTTACTACATTTCAAGATAACTTAACCACAACCAAGTATGTAAATACTATAGTCAAAACCCTAACATAGCTGCTACCTAAGCTACAGTAGCTAGTTATTAAGCTGGCTAGTTAAGCTAGCAAGTTATCTTATAGAAGAACTTGGAAAAATAACTAATAATAAAACTAAAATTTAATACATTTTGCTTTTAAGGCTAGCTGTTAGTATCTTACCACCCAGCTTTCATGCTCGCTTTTGATTTAGCTGTCTAGTTGGCTGTGGTTTACCTTAGTTTTTTAGGAACTGCAATTTTTACAAACTGTTTTTATTATACTTTTTTCTAGCTTAATATTTATACAAACAGATATCAATTCAGATTCCGAACTCAATTCTGACAAAATATGTAGTTACTGCTTTCTGCCTTCAGTATTGGTCTTTGTTCAGAATTTGTATTTGTATTCGTGGCGACTGTGGCTCAGGAGGTACAGTGGGTCGTTTCTTAACCGGAGGGTTAGCGGTTTGATTCCCGGCTTGTCCAGTCAATATGTCAAAATGTCCTTGAGCAAGACACTGAACCCCCAGTGTCCCGGTGATAACACCAGTGTGTGAATGTACAGTATGAGCGTTTGTGAGTGCGAATGGCCAAGTAGTGTGAAAGCGCTTTCAGTGTGCTGTAAAGCATAGAAAAGCGCTAGACCATTTATTCTCACTTGTGATACAGTTTCCCACACAATGGCTGATAAGCACTAAAATCAGGGTTAGCTAAAATTTTTAGCATTTTGTAAACCAGCCTTTACACATGTGGTGTGGTTGTTTTCTTTTCAGTGACTTTGTGTTTTTGTTGCAGCACTCATGGTACTTTTTTGAAGCTCTGGTGAAATCAATGGCTCATTACCTTACAGAGAGCAGGAAGGTCAAGGTAGGTCTTGTTTTAGCCTTCTCTTCTTTAACTCGTTTCCTCCAAGTCTAATTCTTCTCCTTTTCTTCTTGTTTCCCTTGTCCAGCTTTCTCGGAACCAGCATTTTTCTGCATCATTCTACCATGCAGTGGAGACTCTGGTCAATATGCTGATGCCACACATCACTCAGAAATATAAGGACAACCTGGATGCAGCTCGCAATGCCAACCACAGCCTGGCAGTTTTAATCAAGCTTGGCTGCCCTGCACCTGCAATGCAGTACTGCCCTTTAATATGTAGATGGTGGATGACAGAGAATATTCTTCAATTATGAATCAATCATTTTTACTACACATGGTTAGATGACCAATGTAATTCAAAATATTGATTCAGATTAAATTAAAGGAAGATTCAGCTTTCAGATATTTTAATGTTTATTCACTGTATTTGTTCCCTTTTCACTCAGCGCTGCTTCACCTTCATGGACAGAGGCTTTGTATTTAAGCAGATCAACAACTACATGAACTGCTTTGTGTCTGGCGACCCCAAGGTTAAAAGGCTATGTCATTTTTCTTTAATGGTTATATCCAGCTTATTAAACATGGAGTTAAACTCCCCTCCCTAAAATGTATTTTCTTTTTTGTACCTACCAGACTTTGTATGAGTTAAAGTTTGAGTTCCTGCGGGTGGTTTGCAACCATGAGCATTATGTTCCTCTTAATCTGCCCATGCCCTTTGGAAAAGGCAGAATACAGAGATTTCAAGGTAAACAAAAAACTTCATTTTTATCTAAGTGGAGTTCATATTATGCTTGTTCTCGGCACCCTATTTTCTTCCATACCTTCGTATCTTCAACTGAAGTGTGGTTTCTGTTGAACGCTGCCTTCTGCAGGTCTCCAGCTGGACTATTCTCTGACTGATGACTTCTGTCGAAACCACTTCCTGGTGGGGCTGCTGCTGAGGGAGGTGGGAGGGGCTCTTCAGGAGTTCCAAGAGATCCGTCAGATCGCCATCCAGGTGCTCAAGGGACTGATGATCAAACACACATTTGATGACCGCTATTCTGCCAAAGTAAGTGCTACAGCTCCACCATCTTAAATTAAACCCATGTTTTGTTATGAGTCAAATGTAGTATACAATGAGAGTAAAACGGTTTTGTACAGTGTAGGCCTCTCTCTTTTTTAACCACAACCTGAAGATCATTTTTATTTGGCAAGTCTTTGGTATCACCTCTCAGGCCCTACTAAATTTTTTCCCAATTGGGTTTGGTTAGACAGTAAGAATTTTGTAAAATTTGTAAAACTTTTCAACTGATTATCATCTGTGTGTTTTTCCAGAGCCAACAGACCCGACTTGTCACCCTCTATCTCCCTCTGTTTGGACTGCTTCAGGAAAATGTTTACAGACTGGACACTAAGGTATCAGCACTCCTTAGCAACCACAGTGTAAGCCTGACACCTAGTGGTGGGAGACTGACTTGTAGCCTGTACCTCCAATTCCCAGCAAGCTCCAGATGTCTCAAAAACAGGGGGTTAATGATGGCTCAACATGTCACTTTCTTGAATGTTCTCAAGGCAATATTATATTTTATCATCAGCTGAAAGTGTTATTTTATTTTAATGTAACACTAAAAGCTCTCTAATACTTTGTTGTTTTCTGCCTCAGAATGTGAGGGAGAACACTCTGCTGCTGAATTCCGTGATGACTCCTCAGAAACCTGGGAGCTGCATAGAAAATGCTCTGCACAAAGATGTGTTTGGGGTCATCTCTGGGACAGGTGACTCCTTCCTCCATTGTTAAAATTCTCACAAAGATGTAATGTCTTCAGAATCCTGTCCAGTGTTTATTTGATCATGCACCGCACAGAACATAATATGTATATCATATACATATTCTCCACATTAGCCTGTACACTGCATACTCATCCCATCTTCATGTTACAAAGTAAATCTTTGTGTTCTGTCCATGCAGCCTCCCCTCACAGCTCCACTCCAAATGTTCGCTCAGTTCTCCACACAGGCTCCCTGGTCTCTACCGACTCTGGAAACAGCCTGTTGGACAAGAGCAATGACAGAACCAACCTGCTCATGTGCTTTCTGCATATCCTCAAGAGCATGTCAGAGAGTAGGACTGTCTGTCTGAATCACTGTACTTGATTTTGACATAAGTTTATAGAACAGTTCTTTTCTTACTATTTTCATACTATCCTCAGAGGCCCTTTTTGCTTACTGGAACAAAGCAACTTCCTCAGAACTAATGGACTTCTTTACCTTAATAGAGTAAGTGGACAATTAGACAGCCTTTTTATGATTACATACTGTAAAATGTGTTAAGAGTCTTGATATAAGTATTTGTTATATCCAACCAGACTATTAAATATTTCTTTGAAAAAGTCATGGTCAAAAATACAACAAGCAAAGTGTTGAAAGGAATAGATAATATGTTTCACTTTTTTTGGTGAAACTTAGGAGAGAAAATTGATACCACTCCCATGTATGTGCATTATAGGACTGGAGTTAGCTCATCTTAGCTTAGCATAAGACAGGAAACAGGAGGATATAGCTATTTGGGCTCAGTCCAAAATGTAAACATGCACCTACCTGTGTCTCTAAAGCTCAGTGATTAACATAGTATCATTTGTTTACTCCATACACAAGCTATACCCCAGTTGTGGTTTCAAGGGGAATTATGTGCAAGAAATACAGTCACCAAGAAAGATACAGTGAGATATAAGGTGTTAATGAGTCAGCTTTAAAAGGTGCTGGTAGGCATATGTGTCCCCTCCTTCCTCTCTTAATGGTAGGCTAAGCTGCAGTTGTATAGACAATGGACAGACAGACACGAGAGTAGACTTGATCTTTGCATCTAAGTCTCAGGAATAAAGCAAATAAGCATATTTTTAAACGTTAAAATAAACCTTTAAGTAGACTAAAATACTGTAACCCAAAAGCACCACAAGAAAATGCAAACAAAACAAATACAAATCCAAGTCTTTTAGTGTTTTTTTATGTAATGTCGACTAAATAGCTTCCTTGGCTAAGGTAACTTAGCTAATTCAGTACATGTTAGTTATGTTAGCAACTTCTGTACTTGTAAAACACGCTACATACTGCTATCTCTATTGTTACTATTCACAAGAATTGCTCCCCAGCAAAGTTATATCCTAATTCATAGGTTCTTTGTGGAGGCTAACCTTATTGATGGCTGTAACTACCATCCTGAGTTGACAGTACAGAGAAGTATCTATTCAGCTGTTTGATTCGCTTGGCGATACTGCCAATCACACAAATGTTTGTCCAAATGCTGATTATTGATTGACAGGTCATTCCTGTTGCCAGCTTACATTTTAGTTTGAGATCAAGTCACCTCTTCATTATTTTTCAGTGCATATAACTCACCATTGTTTTTACATTTATTCTGATATGTCACATTTTTACATTCATTCTGCTTAAGTGCCCCACAAAAACACTTCAGTGAGGCCTTTCTATGGTAGAGAAAACCCTGAAATGATAAAATAATATATTGTCCCCATCATTTATACCTTTCCAGTACACAACTTAAACATTACTTTGGGTATCACAAGAGACAGGTGTAAAAAAAAAAGAATGGTCAGAGTTAAATTCTCTTAATTCTTATCAAGGATTTATTGACAAAAACACTCCTACAATTCCCATAACTCAAATAGATATAGTCTTGCATTGGATATTTGTAATCTCAAAGCCCAAACTGAAACAGTATTTGTTCCACTGATAAAACATGGCCACACACTATTAAAATTTATTGACTTTATTTCTTTTTGCTGAGTGAAAAAAACTGAGACTTTGACTGTATGCAAGGTGTTGATTCAAATGATGGTTTCTTACTAAGCTCCACTGGTCGTATTCATCCTGCAGAATCTGCCTTCATCAGTTCAGATACATGGGGAAGAGATTCATCACCAGGTAGAGGAAATAAATGGATCTCATGTCATACTGACCTCATGTATTAATTCGGAACCGAGGCTATTAATGTTTTATCACTTAATGACTTCAACCTGCACCCAGACATACAAACATAAATTCTTGCTGAATCTTTTAACCTCTTGCTCTTGATTTGTCCTCTCATCTGTAACAACGCTGGCAAGTTGTTTTATGGCTAATGTGGTGGCCCCTGGCTCCTCCTGCATGGGTATGAGATGGCTTTTTTCTCACTTTGCTTAATTTGCATGGTGCTGTCTCTGTTACTGTAGTTGAGACTTTTTCAAAGCCGCATTACATTCTACCATTCATTAGTTTGAGTCACTGCTGATCTGACCTTTTTGTGCCTCTTCATCTGTGTTCATCAACGTTGCTTTTCTGTGGATGGTAGTTCAGTTGACATCCAAACTTACCAGTAATGGTGTTTCTCCTCTCTCCATCAGAAACCAGGAGGGGACAGGGCCTGTATTTCCAGAGAAGAAGTCCCTGACTCTACCTGTGTCTTGTAACAGGGCAGGGCTCCTGCATGCTCGCTTGCAGCAAATGGGAACTATGGAGAATGCTCACACTTTCAACAACAGTAAGCCCTAACTGCTGTGGTTTAACAGATGACTTTTATGTGAAGAAATTTATTTAATCATAGAAATCATCAATCCATACTTTTCTTCAGTGTACTCTCATACGGAAGCAGATGTGAGCAGTCAGTGCCTGCTGGAGGCCAATGTGTCTACAGAGGTCTGTCTGACTGTGCTGGACACACTCAGCATCTTCATCATGGGCTTCAAGGTATTAACCAAGACAGTGTTTTAATAAAAAAAAAACCTACCACTATGCATAACATCTCATTTCTGAATCACATTCTGCTTTGCTGGTTTGTACTTTCTTGTGTGTTCAAAGACCCAGCTGAACTCTGACCTGGGTCACAACCCCCTGATGAAGAAAGTTGTCCAGGTGCATCTGTGCTTCCTGCAGATCCCTCAGTCTCAAACAGGTCTTCTTTTTATGGCAGGTGATCTCAGCTGAGGGGTAGATGGGGAATTTAGAAAACTTGTGTGATTATCTTTTTCTTTACATATCTCAAACCTAATTTTCATTTGCCCTGCATCATTGTCTATCCTGTGTCTCTCCATGCGTCCTCCAGTTCCCCTGCACCTTCTTTGACGGCCGGGCCGACATGTGTGCCTCTCTGTGCTATGAAATCCTTAAGTGCTGTAACTCCAAGCTGAGCTTCATTCGCAGTGATGCTGCCCATCTTCTCTACTTCCTCATGAAGAGTAACTTTGACTATACGGGTCGCAAGTCTTTTGTACGAACGCACCTGCAGGTACATGTTGCTGATTGTGTTGCCAGTATTATTTTTTCTTTTTGCACATGCAGTTTGTTTTCTCATGTGCTCTAAGTCACACATTAGCATAGAGCTGATTTTATTTCTCTGTTTGACCAGGTGGTAATTGCTGTCAGTCAGCTGATTGCTGATGTCATCGGCATCGGGGGAACACGTTTCCAGCAGTCTCTCTCAGTCATCAACAATTGTGCCAACAGTGACAAGAACATCAAAGTGAGGGGTGGATGTTGTCTCGCAAGTGAAGAAAAACCAAATTCTTATTAGATTAAGAATTATTGTTATAGATTAAAAATTATCATTTGGTATGTTATCAATAAAGAATCCTGGATATGGAGTCAAATGAATACCTAAAATGAGCTTCATCTCCTTTTGAACATTTTGCAAATGTTATAGAAGTTTGGGGCAGTTTCAAAATACAGTATATGAATTAAGTCACCCATCAAGCTGCAGCTTAAATATTATGTTTTTTGACATAAGACGAGGGTTTTTAAAATAGCACATGTTGGTCTTTGATCAAAATTCCGTCCATGGTAGGCTAGTGGTTAAGGCAAAGCGCTCTCACTGCTGCAGACCGGGTATTTTTGTTAGTTGTTCAGTATCAAATGTTCCATTTAACTGATATCCAAACAATAGGTTGTTCAAACTATTTTAGAATTTTCCATCAAATTCTTGCTCTTGGTAGATGAGCCCCTTGTTGATTCATTTTAAAAACCCTCAATAAAGAAAAAATAAAAATAAAAAATCAGAAAAATTAGAAGGTACTTATTTTGGATTTGTTGATAGTTTAGTGATGCCTTAATCCAAACCTTTCTTCTTTTTAAGACATTTTTAAACTTATATAGTTTTTGCACTAAATTCTTTTATTTTGAAAAGTGTAATCCTTGACATTTTTATGCAAAACTAAGCACAAAAGCCCAACTTGTTGTTATTGTACATGCAGCACACAGCATTTTCTTCAGATGTGAAGGACCTGACAAAGCGCATCAGAACCGTGCTGATGGTCACAGAGCAGATGAAGGAGCATGAGAACGACCCAGAGATGCTAGTAGACCTCCAGTACAGTTTAGCCAAGTCCTACACCAGCACACCCGAACTCCGCAAGACCTGGCTAGACAGCATGGCATGCATCCACATCAAGATCAAGAGATCTATCAGAGGTATTGATCACAGTGTTAGTTCAAATTGAGTTTTTAAGTTCAGCTGTAGTAGGCATAGAGAAATGAGGCCGTGTGGAGCACCTAACTGTGACTTGTCTACTTCACCTGCAGGCGGCCATGTGTTACGTGCATGTTGCTGCTCTGGTGGCTGAGTACCTGTGGAGGAAAGGTGAGTCGAGGATATACAGTAGCATGTGTTTTCTGGTAATGTTGTGCTTCCTTTTACAGTAAATAATCACTGATAACTTTTATGATCCTGCCTTACAAAGACCATATAATGTGTCACTGGTAAGGGTTAACACAATAGAAAGATTATCTTGAAATTATTATTTAACACACTAACCCTGATGTACTGAAGAAAAGTTATGGGCAGTCATAAAAATGCTTTATATCTTCCACTGGGGGTGTTGCGATATACCAGTACTGACAATAGCCATGATATTTAAAAATGAAATACTGATGACATGTTAATTCTACACATATGATAATATCAAGGTCAAGGTCAAGTGTTTATTTGTCATATGCACAGTTAGGAAACGTGTTTCCGTGTACAATGAAATTCTTACTTTGCCGTCCACATGAATGCCACAAAATACAAGTGAAATATAAAGTAGATAAATAAGTAACACTAAATCTAAGGCACTTTAAGCAGCAAATGCAGCAATATAATAAAAATATATAAGAATATAATAGAGAATGTATGCTGC
>NW_018128274.1:641895-648956 GCF_001952655.1 Monopterus albus | reverse complement strand
TGATGGCAGAGGGAAAGAAAGAGTTTTTCAGTCTACTGGTCCTGCATTTCACACTTCTGAACCTCCGGCCAGAGGGTAGGGAGGTGAACAGTCCGTGCTGGGGGTGGGTGGGATCTTTGAGGATGGAGGTAGCTTTCCTATGCACCCTGCGGTGGTAAATGCTCTGCAGAGAGGGCAGTGGAGTCATAGTGATCTTCTCCGCAGTCCTTACCACTCTCTGCAGGTGCTTGCGGTCCATACAGTAGTTCTGCCATATCCAGACAGACAGTGATGCAGCTGGTCAAGATGCTCTCAATTCTCATTAAAAAATGTTTTTTTAAATTGCGAAACCCTGACGTGCCTGTGTTCTGATTTCAAGGGGTTTGTAGTGTTCATGTTTGGCTTCCATGCTGTATTCACATAGCTCGACCACAACAAAGAGTCTCATACAGTTTTGACCAAAAGCGTGGAATCTGACCAGCTTTGAGTCATTACATTTGATTCTCTTGAAGAATGTTTGTTTATGCTCCAAGGATACATAAACGTGTTAGGCAATCTGCTTGAACACGTGCAAAAATAAAAAGCACCACAGAAAAGAAAATAGAGATGTGAAAGGAATGAGTACCCTGGATTTTCAGAGGGCGGCGATAGGGACAGGGTAGGTGTGTGTGAGCATGTGTGTGGGGTCAGGGAATCAGATAATGAGAAATCTAATCATTCCTCTGGGAATATGGCAGGTAGCAACTGACCTCCTGCACAAAGCAAATACAAACGGACAAGTGTTTTTTCATCAGGTCATTTTACATGACTGTTTTCTGCTGGCTCTACCTTGTTTTAATTTTTACACCAAGACTATTTATTAGAGAAAAAGCATTTATGTAAAACTCTGCGCTACTCATTGGTGGACTTTACCCTTAAAACGGCTGTTTTCTAAGGCTGAGTAATATCAACATTTTCTGGCGGGGACGGACTAGGGTGTGGACACCTGAACTGAGTCTGACAGGACCCACTAGTATCTGGACAGAAATTCAGAAATTATGTTTGGATTTGGGTCAGTTTCACACAAGTAGGTCAAACTTTAGGCTACACTTGCTGGATCACTCAGATGTCTGCTTCATTTAACGATAAGGGGAAAAGTAGGTAATGTGGGCCAGCACCACTCTCTCAAAACACTTCATAATGATTGGGGTGAGTGCCACTGGCCTGTAGTCGTTCAGGCAGGTGACCGGGCTCTTCTTGGGAAGGGGGATGATGGTTGTGGTCTCAAAGCAGGTGGGAACGATGCTCAGGCTGAGGGAGAGGTTGAAGATGGTGGTTAAAACATCAGCCAGCTCGCTGGCACATGCCCTGAGAGCCCTCCCAGGGATGTTGTCCGGTCCTGCCACTTTGCGGGGGTTGATCTTCCTCAGGACTGTGTGTACCTGTGCGTATTATCTTAAATAATCCACAGCCAGTAATTGCGTGATTGACATTACAACCAAATAGGTGGTGGTATAGCAGTTGAACACTGGTTACCACCCAGTGAGGACAAAGGAAGAAGACCACCAAGCAAGTAACTAGCTTGGTAGGTACTACCCTACAAGACAGACAGTATACACAGTAAAGTTAAAGATGAATTTGACTGATTGCATTATTTTGTTTTTTCAGATTTTCTGTAGATATTGTGATATTGTTACCATGAATTTTTTTTCGCCATGATAATTGCCTAGTGAAAATCTGATATTGTGACAGCCCTATCTTCCACATATCAAAACTAAGAGTGTCAAGACTCTTTAATGCAACTATAATACAGTGAATAAATACCACCAAGGATTAGAAAAATAAAGTGATTTACCTGATATTTAGGTGGAGGATGATCTAAAATATTTTCTGCCTTTTTACATTTTTAATTACTTCCTACACTGCTTGGTTTGTAAACTGGGAAAAATAAAGTTAGCCTTTATATTTTGCCATGTTTCACACATACCTACACATATACACTTTTCCATTAAATTGAATGGGAAAGTGTGTCCAAACCTTTGACTGGTACTGTGCACAGAGGAACACAGACATTCGTCTGTCACCTGGACACTTGTCCAGCAGTCATCTGTACCTTCCTGAGTTAAAAATACTCCAACACTACATTTACTAGATATGATCCCCCATCTTGTGTGATGTGACAGATTTTTATGAAAGTAAACAGTTCATTGTCAGGTCTGAGTGTGCCAAACTCCCCTCAGATCCAAACAAAACAAAAAACAACATTATAGACATTCTTTTTTTTTGTTGTTGTAATTGTGGAAATTTCTGTTTTCACCTTTTATGTGGTTATGACATATTGTAACACGAAATATTTTTCATGTTTTGTCAACATTTACATTGTTAAAAGTCAGATTATTTGTACTTGTATTTCATTCACTCATGTTTGCTCTGCATCCCTCTGCTTGCACACTGTATGTTAGGTATGTTCAGGCAGGGCTGCTCAGTTTTCCGTGTCATCACTCCAAACACTGATGAGGAGGCGGCTATGATGGAGGATGTGGGGATGCAGGATGTTCACTTCAATGAGGTTTTTATTGTGATTTTTTTCTACATGCTATACACTAGGACTGCCCCCTGAAAGTCAACTATTTGAATCATTAGTTGAGAAGCCCGTCAGACAACTGAGACTCTGTTTTTATTTTATTTAAATTTTTGTCAGCCAGTACAGAGGAATCATAAATATACACCAATCAGCCATAACATTATGACCACCTGCCTAATACTGTTTACATAGGAGTCGGGAGTTGGCACTCGTGTCACTCTGCAACTCACTGTGCATCTTCTGTGAATCCATTTCCTTCCACATTTCTACTGTCAGGAAGAGCACAGATGTGTCTAGAATTCAGTGAAAAACGTATGTAAAAGGAGTAAAAACTGTGGTCGTGAGGATGAGTTAGAGAGAATTGTTTAGACAAATTCAACAGCCTCACCACTAGGTGTGATATCACCACTACAGCCCCTGACTCTTTCTCTTCATAGAGACCAATGGACAGTATTTCTCATTTTCAACCATTTTAACAAAAATTCAAATAAATTTTTATATTTTGTAAAGTACAAATGGAAATTAAAAGTTTAATCTACAGTAGGTCAACCTCATCATCAGTGAGCTGTGGGCATTCATGACCCTGTCTCCAGTTCACCATTTATCCTTCCTTAGACACTGTTGGTAGCTACTAACCACTGCAGACCAAGAACACCTGCCAAGACCTACAGTGTGGGAGATGCTCTGACCCAGATGGCTGCCTCGGTTTTGTACCGAAAACAAATTCCTTGTGTGTAACATACTTGGCCAATAAAGGTGATTATTCTTATCCAGTCATCTCACCATCACAGCTTGGCCCTTGTCAAAGTCATTCAGATCCTTACACTTGCCCATTTTTCCTGCGTCCAACACCACAACTTTGAGGACTGAATGTTGACTTGCTGCCTAATATACCCCACACATTGACAGGTGCCACTGTAACAGATAATAATAATAATAATAACCTTTATTTATATAGCCCTTTACAACTCCCAGGAGCACAAAGTGCAATGTACAATGAAGCTAAAATAGCCCAAAAAAGCCATACAAAAACAGTAGAACCTAGCAGAATAAAATGCTAAAACATTCTTATACAAAACATAACAAAAAGAACATCTCTATGGGCAAATAAAAGCAAATTCCATATCAAACACCTGTTTAAAAAGGTGAGGTTTTTAAAATTGATTTAAAAACCGCTAATTCAGTTATTCACCGTAACTCTTGCAGTAGAGAATTCCAAAGTCTGGGGCCATACACAGCTAAAGAACGGTTGCCCCATTTCTTATATTGCGACTGTGGGACCACCAGGGCCAAGTGCCCTGTGGATCGCAGAGCTCTGCATGGAGCATAAATGGACAACAGGTCTGAAAGGTACGACGGAGCGAGGCGGTGGATAGCCTTAAACACAAATAGCAGCACCTTGAACTTCACTCTCCACTGTACTGGCAACTAGTGTAGTGAATGGAGAACAGGGGTAATATGGGCATATTTGGGGGTGTTTGACAGCAGCCTAGCCGCAGCATTTTGGACCAGTTGCAACTTCCGAGCCAGTGGCTGAGACAGACCAGCATACAGGACATTACAGTAGTCCAGGCGCAACGTGAAAGAAAGCGTGAATAGCTTTTTCTAAATCTGAACGCGATAGAAAAGGCTTAACCTTCACTAAGTGGAAGAAGCTGGTCCTAACTATGGTACTAATCTGCTTATCGAAGCTGAATCTGCTGTCGAATATTACTCCAAGTTTTTTAACAGAATCTTTGAGTGAAAGTAGTGAGACATCTGAGCTAGGTAGAACTACAGTTGGATCATGGCTGATGAACATAAATTCAGTTTTACTTTCATTTAAATGAAAGAAATTCTGGGCTAACCATTTCTTAATATCTCGAATGCAATTCTGTAATGGGGCTAGTGCATTCAAGTCGGATTGAATCAGAGGCATGTAAATCTAAATATCATCAGCATAAAAATAAAAATGAACATTGTAACTTGATATAATTGAAGCCAGTGTCAGCACATATAGGGAGAACAGTAATGGCGCCAGGATCGAACCTTGTGGACCGCCTGAGGTAAGAGGGGCTATGTCGGAGGAAAAGCCATCAATGATAACCGAAAAGGTTCTGTTTGTTAAAAAAGAAATGAACCAATTTAGAGCCGAACCTCTCAGACCAGCGAGATGTTCAAGTTTAGAAATTAAAATCGCATGGTCGACAGCGTCAAAAGCTGCTGATAAATTTAAAAGGACCATCATAACAGAACATTTGGCATCAAGGGCCATGGTAACATCGTTATGGACCTTTAGAAGTGCAGACTCCGTGCTATGGCGGGGCTTAAATCCTGATTGGAACTTGTCAGCCATATCCAGGCAGTCTAAATGAGACTGCAGCTGGGTAAGGACAATTTTTTCCATGATCTTAGATACAAAAGGCAAAAGAGAGAGAGGGCAAAAGTTGGAGACTAGGGAAGGGTCAAGGTTAGGTTTTTTAAGGAGTTGTCTCACTACCGCATGCTTAAGGGCAGTAGGGACCACACCCATCTTCAAGCAACAATTTATGAAATTGACCAGGAAGGGACCCACCATGTCAATAACTGTAGTAAACATTTTTTAAGCTGGGACAAAGAAATTGGAGTGAAAGAGTCTAGCATCTGCAATAACTGAGATACAGGTGGTGCATATGGTGTGGTTTAAGAATATTTTGCGTGATTGTCCTAACTTTATCAATAAAATATCTCTGAAATTCATTACAGTGCAGAACCGATCCCTCAATGGGCCCAGTGCCAGCAGGGTTAATAACTGAATCAATGGTTTTAAAAAGGACTCTTGGATGCTGGCTATTATTCAATATAATGTTCGATAAATATTGAATTTTAGCATTTTTTATAGCCTCCTGATATGAGCGGAGGCTGTCTCTTAAGCAGCCTAGGGAGACGTGCAGGCCATCCTTTTTCCATTTACATTCCGCCTGCCTGCAGAGTCTCCGCAGGGCATGGGTGGTGTCATTCATCCAAGGGTCAGGGGTGTTTCTTGCCCTCCTCCTCCTAAAGGGAGCAACAGAGTCCATAATCCAGGCGCAGGTAGAGTTCAGGGAAGAACGAAAGGCATCCGGACATACAGGAGGGTTTTGGGCTTCTGACAGATAAAACTCGGAGGCTAAAAAGGCATCCGTGAAATCCAAGATAGTTGAGGAAATAATAATCCTACGGCGCTGACAGGGAGCCGTAGGTCTGATTACATTTGTCGGTGTCTGGACTTCAAAGCGAATTGCAAAGTGATCAGAGATGGCCAAGTCTGATACATCTTTGATACATAGGGATAGGCCTCGAGAGATAACGAAGTCTAACATGGCCCCACGTTGATCAGTGGGGCATAGTACTGACTGAGTGAGATCAAAAGATCCGATCGCCTCACCAATTGGCAATGGGGGCAAGGGGAATCGACATCTGGGTCAACCCGTTGAAGGAAGCAGTAGCTATGGACCACAGTCCAGCCAGGGTTGTAGTCGCCATGCTCCAAGAGGTGGTCAGTCAGTATCGATGTCTTTAAAAAGGACTTCAATCTGACATGGAGGCCAGCTCTTCTGCCGCGTCGCAATCGACGAGGTCTGCCTGGGAGGGGGCCATCCAGACATTGAAGAAACTGAGGTATGGATGCTAGTGGTGGTGGTCGCTCGAATAGCTTCGGTAAATGTTTGAGCAACTAAACATAGAATTACATATTGCTAGGAAGGACAAGCGATCATATACCAAGGTAGGGGAGACACAGGCCACCTCAAGTATACCAAAATAGCAAGCACATAAGAAGAGCAGGCGGCAGGCCAAACCCAGCGACGCCATCTTGACCCCTCCCCGTCAACCAAGTCAAGATAGTCAGTGTTATTCACTTCACCTGCCAGTGGTCATAATGTTATAGCTGATCAGTGTACATTCTTTTGTTCTTTTGTGGTGTGAGCTGGCACATGTCAAACATAACATGTGTTGGTTAACTGCTGAGAGAAGCTCACACTTGTTATTAAAGTTGGCTATAACCATGTCTCAGAAGGAAAAATTCCCTATAAAAGCATTGTTTCAACAGAAATCCAATTTCAACAAATCCATATGGCAGCCCGACATTATATATCGTCAATAGGTTGCGATTAAATCTTGCATCATATGCAGCTGTTTTATTAAATTTTAAATGCTTTAAATGCTCAGAAATATGTTCCTCTCACTCTTTTGCATTTAAGACAGCTTCTTGATGGCGGTACGAATGAACGCAGCGGCCCCTCTCTCCGAGTTGTGTGCCTAAAAATGTGTTATAGTGCGTGTTCGCGTTTGTCGAGTTAATGTTTGGTGCACGTAGTTCAACGTCTGCGCTGCACCAAAGATACAGTCGCCACTGTCTTGTGGATATACACTGCTCAAAAAAATAAAGGGAACACAAGGGAAAATAAGACATTCAACTATGTAATGAACAAGGTAATTAATAGGAATATTTCATTCATTCAGATCTAGGATGTCTTATGTTGTGTTCCCTTTATTTTTTTGAGCAGTATATATATATATA
>NW_018128274.1:636565-641786 GCF_001952655.1 Monopterus albus | reverse complement strand
CCAGGCTAGGCTAGCAGCTAGCCAACATAGACCCGCGATACTATCCCTCATTATGGTCAATGCACGCTCACTGGACAACAAAATAGACCACATTAGTGAACCTGAACCTTTAACCTAAACACTGATGTTAATGTAGTTGAAATCATCAGTGAAATTCATGCCAGTTGATTTTCTGACATTATATAAAAAATAGAATGAATCGTCGAATAGTTGCACTGAACAGCCGAATCAACTGACAAAATTTTTAGTTGGTCTACAGCCCTACTATACACTATGCTGTACACTTGGAGTGTCTGACAGTTCTCTTCTGTTGACCAAGCATTTAGGATGTTTTTCTTAGCTCCTCATTGGTATCGTGTTACATAATGACTGTTTAGAACAGCTTTTATCTCTTCATGGAATATCAGTTGCTCATTGCAGTTAATAGTTGAAATAAAAATACTGTAGACTTTGTCACAGGGCTTGGTACATGTATTGCTCCTGACCTGGCACAAGGAACATTATTGAGAAATCTGACAAGAGCTCAGGTTCAGCATTCACGATGTTGTTCATGGACACTCCAGCAGGGACAGAGGCTTGTTGACACAGAGGCCTGAAACCAGGTCTTCTGGCACACTGATAATGCAGTGAATTTTAAAGTGCTGACCAGAGAATGTTTGAGCTTTTACGATTCGGTCAACAGCTCTGGAGGCAATGAAAGGTGCTTTTTCCTTCCATCTGTTCTAAGAAGCTTTTCGCTTTATGAGCTCAACTCATTGTCATCCCCCAATAAAAAGAAAGCAGATGATGAGTCCATTTCCTCCCATGTCTGCTGTCTTTGCAGGAACACTAGGCTCAGTTTATGTTCACTGCAGCCTCCAAAACAAACAAGAGCAAGCAGAAATGTCCCTCTTTGCAACAATTAAATATTCTACACTGAAACTGCAGAGAGGGGACAAAGGTTTATTGACATGTATCTGTGTGTCTTTGTTCAGGAGGTGCTGATGGAGCTGTTGGAAGAGTGTGCTGATGGCCTCTGGAAGGCGGAGCGTTACGAGCTCATCGCTGATGTGTACAGGCTCATCATTCCCATCTATGAACAGCGCAGAGACTTTGAGGTACCGTAAGCAAAGGTGTATTAAAAATCAAATGCACGACTGTCAAAATCATGACTCAAAAGCTGACTATACAAACTTGATACAAACATTTGTTCATTAATATTGCTTACACTTTCCAGTTGATAAAGGCACATTATAATAAACAACCACTCTTTCTGTTCTTGGTTGATTTTGCTGTCGTGTCGAATAGAAACTGACTCACCTTTATGGCACCCTCCACCGTGCCTATACTAAAGTCATGGAGGTGATGCACACTGGCAAGAGGCTGCTGGGCACATACTTCAAAGTGGCCTTCTTTGGACAGGTAACGGGCCACATTTTCAAGAGGACAAAAAAGAACCGCAGTTGTTAAGATGTTGAATTAAAAAATGCCCAAACTGCCAAAACTCTTAATGAAAGCATGATTGTGTCTCTTGCTTTTTGGTTCTCCCCCCTGCTAAAACTCCTTTTTTTAATAGAGATTTCTCTTCTTTTCTCCTCTCCCTCATAAGTGTGTGGGGGTTTAGTTGCTGTATTTATAGTGTTACTGCTGTAGTTTTAACCCCAAAGCTGTTGTGTTGTACTGAGTTGCAAAAGCTAGCACGTAGTCTCTTTTACCATAATTCTATTATGTGGTGTTGCTCTGTGTAACCTCCTCATTAACCTTTGCCTTGATCAGCCCCCACCTGTTTCCACACACACACTCATTTGTATACTTTTGCATAGACTGAGCAGTAGCTGTTATGAGTGAATATCACCCTAAATATATAGTATAATTCCAGCTGTGAACAGATGATATTTGCATGTTAACCCCCACTTTTTATATTTGCATGCTACTATAAATTTTCTCAGTTTGGTTTTTTTTTCATTGGTTACTCTTATCTTCAAATGTATATAAAAAGTGTATTTTATTCAACAGTTAATTTCTTTAGATAATTGTTCTTATTCTTTCACATTTGTACTATTCAATTTTTGAACACGGTTGGTTCAACAGTGTTTTCATATTAGCATGTAAAAAAAGACATATGGATCCTGGATTTGAACTACAAGGCCATCTTTTTGATGATTGCTGGAAGTGATCGAGCAGCTCACAGCAACAGAGTTCACGCCCAGGCCCTCATCTCTGATGCCCTTCCCTCTCTTTTGCAGGGCTTCTTTGAGGATGAGGATGGAAATGAATACATCTACAAACAGCCAAAATTCACTCCGCTGTCCGAGATTTCCCAGAGGCTCCTGAAGCTCTACTCTGACAAATTTGGCCAGGAGAATGTCAAGATCATCCAGGACTCTGGCAGGGTGGGATGACATTAGTGTGTTTATATACAAAAGCTGTAACAGAAAGTGGTAGATCCTGGCAGTTGTGCAGTAGTCCTGGAAGAACATGTTGTTGTAGGTTTGTAGTGCAAAGTTCAGGAACAACGTTCACCTCACAAGTCCACACCTAAAAATCAGATTAAAATACTTCCCTATGTGCATGTTTTCTATTAAATCATATATACTGTAGCATCGAATAGCAGGCAAAGTTAGCTACTAACTGAACCTAATGGAGCATTTATAAGCTAAGGAGACAGATGTTTTTATCATGAGTTGGTAAAGAAAAACCAACTATGGGAACACGGTCTTAAATATGCATATAATGGCTGGAAGCATGATGCTGTGCCAGACTACTGAAAAAACTTAGAAGAAGGCATCTGGACATAGTTTTAGTTGAAAGACATTTCACTTCTCATCCAAGAGGCTTCATCAGTTCTGTCTGACTGATGGTAAGCAGGAGGTATTTATCCAGCTGGGTGGTGTTTTAGTCCCTCGATGGCCAACAATCTCCTTTAACAACTGACTGTGATTTGTGCACAGAAGACATGAAAATAAAGAAAAAACATTTCTTTTAACACTTGTATTATAGCAAAATGTGTGTGTACTGTGTAGGCTAACTGTTTCCCCCTGCTTCCAGTCTTTATGCTAAACTAATGGCCTACAAATTGTAGCTCCATAGTTACACAGACATGAGTGATATCTATTTTCTTATTTTATACCATTGTTAGGTATTTTTAGTCAGATAGATATTGGATAGATACTTTATGTATTAGAAAAGTTTAGTGGAGATAGGATGTCTAGTTAGACTGTTAAATGCTTAGGCATGCTTATGAGTTTCTACAGGGTACATCTGGTCAAGGATAACTAGAGAGAAAAGTTGATGACTGTCAGCAGACAGGATGTTTAATATTATTATTATGACGTGTATAACTGTAGCCTTAGCCATAATATGTTTTTATGTTTAATATCACGACATGTTACTAGAGGTCGTGTGAGAATGTTTTTAGCTACACACCACTTAATCAACAGACACACACACATTGATTTGCTTCATGTTTTGACTACTGCTATGGCCAGCTGCAAAGCTGGCAACAGAGATGTCTTGGTTGACGTTTCTGTGTAGTATGAGGCTAGCCCAACCGAGGGGATATAATGTATAGGTCTGGTGGGTTTAGGGTCTTTCATCTTACATCTGCCTGCGTGCAGTTTGGAAGTGCAAGATACCTGAGCGTGTAATGTTAATTTTACCTGTGATCCTTTGACTAAATCAGCACTGTTTTGAAGTTACTTGGACTGTCTCGTCTCTCAGCGTTAGCAGTGGTAACAAAAACCAAAGACCTACAACTTGGTGCCATTTGACCCGTGAGCCAGCTGAACTCTTCAGACGAATCCTGTGCCAGCCTGAGCTGGAAATCCGATATGCGGTCCTGATTTGACTGGTTTCCCTGATGAGAGTGTGACCCCCTGGTTTCAGTAGTAGTTGTGAACAGTCCCACACATCAACGGGTCGGCCAGAAACTATAGGTAAGCGGAACCTTTGGTTTATACATAAACTCCGCACATTGAGTTAATTCTAAATTAAAGTTGATGTGTGGGCTGCCCACTCTCAACGTTCTAAATTGGATCCAAAACAGTAAGGTTAATAAAACAGACTTTTTTTTTCTGTTTTTGAATGCTGTGCTGGTAGGTTCATTGTCATGTACAGTTAACAAAAGCACATAGTCTCATTTGAGGGGGAGTAAATGAGTACCGTTGATCACAGAATTTGATACCAATAAGGGACGAAAAATTCACATTTTATAAGTGGATTTCTGTGGAGTAGCAGTTGTCTCCTGAATTTTTCCATTTCCTTTTAATATCCCTCCGGTTGGAGCAGAAGCGGAGACTCATCTCAACCAAACAGATGCTCTCTGATACATTTCACACATGTGATAACAGGCACAGGGAAAGTTTTGCTGTTCTCAATGTGTGGGTGGGATAACTGTACAAAGGGCTAATTAAAACGTTTTTCCACAAGCATATCATGTTGGACAATAGGTTCATTGTGAGAATTTGTTGTGGAGTTAACATGCCTTGTACAGCAGTGTAAGGCTCCGGGTGGGAAATAGGATTAGTGGGAAAAATTGCATCAGTTTAGGGTGACTGCTTGTCCTGTTGAGATAAAACAGTGGAATTGATTGAGAATTAACCCCCAGAAATTAGCCTGCTGTAGAAGCTTCACAATTTGATCAGTTTCCACCGGGCCAAGAGTCTCTCATAAACGGACAGCGTCACATGTGGCATATTAATTTTTCATGATGGCTGACTGTGATGTAATTCAGGACTAAAAAAATTGCAAATCAGGCACACTGGGTGCTATTTTGTATCAATTGTTGAACAAATGGCTTGGCACACAGAGTTTAAACCAACATTGTAGTGAAAAAGATAGATTTTTACGCTGGTGTGAGAGTATGGGCGAAAGAAGTCTGTTTGGGTCCTATGACGAGGCGCCACCAGCAGATGGGGCTGTAAAACTGTTTATTAAACAGGCTGCTCGCTTGACTTCAAAGGCACGTTTCTGCCATAGTAGAGCGAGTTTGTTACAGAGGCACAAAACAGAAGCTAAACTTAAACAATGTGAGACATTTCTGCAAGACTGTGTCTGTTTTTTGGGCGAGTTTGAAAAAATCCAGAGAGCCACATTGAGTGTTGAGGCAGCGCATGTCCCTGACACTCCCTCCAGTGACGCGCGGGGACACACACCCTCTGCCCCTCCTACTCCCGCACAAGCTGCAGAGGAAGACAAAGAGGAGGCAGATTTTCAAAATAATGCTCACCACCAAATGCCATTA
>NW_018128274.1:626302-627032 GCF_001952655.1 Monopterus albus | reverse complement strand
TGGAACACCGGTCCCACATCCTGGGGTTACCGACCACCTCAGGCTCAGAGACACAAAAGTAAGGGAAAGACTTGGATCGGCTCTCTATGATTAAAGGTGAAGCCCCAGGAAATTGTAGAACTGACAAATGTGTTCCTTTGTTCATAACACTTCAAGATCCCGGGCTAACTGACAGCGATAATGTGTTCCTCCTGGGGGCTCAGGTTTCAGGTGCTGATCCTTTAGGGAGATTCAGACTAATTGTAAGAACAAATTCTACTCAGGATCATAATCCATATGATGTATATACCCGTGATGGCTCTCTGAAATCTGATTCACGTCACACTCCTCCGCCTACCAATCTGCAAAGAAAATTGGAGATAGAAACAGGGTTTACACAGAAGAATTTTTGGCTTGACTGGGTTCGAAATGCAGCAGAGGAGGCATTAGTTAACGCCTCCTGTGTTGTATGTGCTGGACCCCATCCTGCCCTGTTAACTGTACCTTCTCTCCTCTCAGATCCAAAACACACACACTGCATGCTTGAGCTGCACATGACTGAAAATCCACAAACACCTGCATGCAGAGAATTGGAACATTATTACCCACTGGCACATAAAGACGCCGTTCCTCTTATTTTTACTGCAGTCAAAAACAACTACACTTGTGTAACTAAGGCTAATGTTACTGGAACTAATGTAGGTACCATCTCTCCTGATTGGTGTGACATCACACATAATCTTACAACATG
>NW_018128274.1:615895-623204 GCF_001952655.1 Monopterus albus | reverse complement strand
ATGTCGTCGAATCTCTTGTTGTTTGTCTCCATAATTAGTTGCACGAAGCCTTTGAAGTTTTCCTGCTGTTGGTTTATCAGCGCGATGTACATCTGTTTCTGCTGATCCACAATGTCTGTTACTTGCGCCGCTCTGTGATACACTTCTTCTGTCTCCATATCCTCAGTCGCTTCTGATTTATTAGCTCTTTTCCCTCTTGAAGGCTTTTTAATAGTTATAGAATTTGTTCAAAGACTTGAAAGTGTAGAAGATGTGAAAAACCGTAGAACAGACAAGAGGAGCAGTAAAGACGTCTGCTCTCGCTTACAACCCGGAAATAAAAAAAAAAAGTTTAAACTAGTCAGCCCGTGTGATGAGAGGGGCAGCATGGGCATGACGTTTCTGTGTAGTATGGGGCTAGCCCAACCGAGGGGATATAATGTATAGGCCTGGTGGGTTCAGGGTCTTTCATCTTACATCTGCCTGCGAGCAGTTTGGAGGTGCAAGATATCTGAGCGTGTAATGTTAATTTTACCTGTGATCCTTTGACTAAATCAGCACTGTTTTGAAGTTACTTGGACTGTCTCGTCTCTCAGAGTTAGCAATGGTAACAAGAACCAAAGATCTACACCAACAAAAGAGAATGAACATATTTCTCAATTCTCAAACTATTCCTTCCCACGAACCCAGTGATATTTTACACTTGTCTGTGTTCTACATCTATATCTTTATCCTTTTCTCCCTGACCAGGTGAATCCAAAGGACCTAGACTGCAAGCACGCCTACATCCAGGTGACCCACGTCACACCCTACCTAGAAGACAAGGAGCTTGAGGAGAGGAAGACGGACTTTGAGAAGAGCCACAACATCCGGCGCTTTGTGTTTGAGATGCCATTCACAGTGTTGGGCAAGAAACGGGGAGGAGTGGAGGGGGAGTGGAGGAGCAGTGTAAACGACGGACTGTTCTCACCAGTAGGTCACACACCAGTGACAGTGAATATTCATCAGTGTAGTTCACTTATGTTCCTCGTGCCATCTGTTACCTCTCAGATGGACCTTAGGATCAATCACCTGAAACTTTAATCACATTTGTCATAAAAGGCCACATGTGGTTTATTACTGTGCTGTCCACTTTATCCCAAAGTTCAGGTGTTATCTTGCTTTGTTAATAATCAGCTAACTGATGCCATAGCAAAGGCTCACACATATTCTTGTTAATAATCACACTGACTGATAATGATTTGACTGCAGAAGAGACTCACTCACTCAGTGACTGTTTACATGCACAGTGGAACATGGTTAATAATCTGGTTATGAATGTCAGCATGGGCACAACTAGACACACAACAACATGTATGTAAGAGGTGTACTCATGGCTCAATATCCAGGCTAGTACCAGTATAATTCCTGATAACAAACCACAACTGACATGGCATTTGAAGTCATACATTTTCTCCTCCAACCCTATTTGTACCCAGCCACACACTGTTTCCCGTATGTGAAGAAGAGCATAGCAGTCATGTACCAACACCAGACTAACCTGAGCCCCATAGAGGTGGCCATCGATGAGATGAGCACCAAGGTGGCTGAACTGCAACTACTGTGCTCGGCCTCTGAGGTGGACATAATCTGCCTGCAGCTCAAACTGCAAGGCAGCGTCAGTGTTCGGGTACAAATGGCCAGGTCATGTCGCTATTTAAAAGGCTGTAAATCATTTTACTTCTCCTGGATTATTTCAGTGTAATCAGGATCTTTGACCCCACTCCAGGTAAATGCCGGCCCTCTTGCTTATGCCAGAGCCTTCTTAGATGACAGCAGTGCCAAGAAATATCCCGACAACAAGGTCAAACAGCTCAAAGAGGTTTTCAGGTACTGACTGATGACAGAAACCTCTAACACCACAACTTCTCTTCTATGTCATGAATGTCCCTTATCTGTGACTGACAGATCCAAAGAACAAGCACCTCAGAATTCAACACAAACTAAGTAAGATAACATTATATCTATAATATATCTTTGGTGTGTGTAGGAAACGCTTGTGAATCTCTCCTTAGGCAGTTTGTGGACACCTGTGGTCAAGCGCTGGGAGTGAACGAGCGACTGATCAAAGAAGACCAGCAGGAGTATCATGATGAGATGAAGGCCAACTACAGGGACCTGAGCAGGGAGCTGTCCAGCATCATGCGTGAACAGGTAGAAGTCAGTGAAGTACAAAAATGTACCTGGATTCTGACACAAAATGAGCCAAGTTCCACCCTCTACAACCCAAGTAGTACACTTTGTAAAAAGCTCATAAAGAAGGTCTAATGTGATTGTACTGTATAGAGTGGTTTTTATGTTTACTGGTTTGTGTTATTTTATTTGTATTCATTACTTATCTAAGCCCAGATTTATTCTCTTTGTTCTGTAATGTGTTTGTCAGTGAGCAACTGTAAGCTGTTATCTTGTGTTGTGTTTCAAGCTGTATATCTTCATGTTCAACTAACTATGCCTCTTTTCTGCTGCTCTGTTTGTGCTGGCCTGAGCAGATTGGATGGTACTACTGCTGTTGTCATTTGAAATTTGAAGTTAATGTTATACTTATCACATAAACAAAGATGGCAACAGGAAATGACGTTGTCTCCCTCATTCGAGCGCAGCACCTCCAGTGATCAGCTGTGATCATACCTGCACAGATGCAGTCTACGATGTACACTCCCTGACAAAAGTCTTGTCCTATAAGGACATAGTAACCTAAAATGTCATATAACTTTATTTCTAATCATTCAGTTGTCACAATAAATTGTTAATTTTAATGTCAAGGGCATTCACATTAATAACTGGGTGCAAAATGAAACCATCAAAAAGTGTCCTGATGTTCACAGCTTGGTAAAGCCCATAACATGTGTTTCTGCAAGGACAAAAGTCTTGCCGTATCTTTAAAGCATTCAACCAATCACAGATTAGAGCATCACCTGTGACAAATACTGTAATTAACACATTTCCAGGTGTGTATAAGAAGAACCCCAGCACACCCAACCTTCATTTGGAATGCAATCTGACCTCTGACAGCATGCCAAAGATTCAACCACAGACCAATGTGCTGCTCATTAAGAGCCTGAAGACCAAGTCTCCTGCTGAGGTGGCAGACATCTTTAATGTATCTAAACATCAAGTGACGAGGATAAGAAAAAGATATGAAGAAACTGGTGAAGTTCATGACAGGTCAGGCAGACCCCGTAAGACAACTATTCGAGAGGACCGTTTGTTGCTCTGACAGTCCAGGGCCGGCCCTTTTTCAACTGCAGCAGAGCTACATAAAAACTGGTCACCAGAAACCCCTGTATCTAGAAGAACAGTTTGTCGAATTCTCTTAAGCAGTGGTCTCAATGGCCGAACTAGTGCTCAGAAACCAGCATTAAACAGAAGACAACTAAAAAATCGTGTTGCATTTGCCAAGGCCCACCGCTTGCAGGAAGGATGGACAGTGGAAAAGTGGCAGAAGGTTGATTTTTCGGATGAATCATCTATTGAACTGCATCCCAATCGTCGCAAATACTGCAGAAAACCTATTGGAACCCGCATGGACCCAAGATTCACACAGAAAACAGTCAAGTTCGGTGGAGGTAAAATCATGGTTTGGGGTTACATTCAGTATGGTGGCGTGCGAGACATCTGCAGAGTGGATGGCAACATCAACAGCCTATCAAGACATTCTTGCTGCCCATTACATTCCAAACCACAAGAGAGGGCAAATTTTTCTGCAGGATGGCGCTCCTTCTCATACTTCAACCTCCACATCAAAGTTCCTGAAAGCAAAGAAGGTCAAGGTGCTCCAGGATTGGCCAGCCCAGTCACCAGACATGAACATTATTGACCATGTCTGGGGTAAGATGGAGGATGCATTGAAGATGAAACCAAAGAATCTTGATGAACTCTGGGAGTCCTGCAAGAATGCTTTCTTTGCCATTCCAAATGACTCCATTAATAAGTTATTTGAGTCATTGCTGAGACTTATGAATGCAGTCCTCCAAGCTCATGGGAGTCATACACAATATTAATTCTTTTTCCACGGCACCATGACTTTATGTTCTGTACTGTACATTATTTTGTTATGCGACAAGACTTTTGTCTAAGCAAAGTCGGACCTTTCTGTCCTAATTAAATAATTAAAAATCAAGGAATGATGAGATTTTATTTTGGTAAAAGAAGCATAATCTAGAGGCCTTTGCCTTTCATATAAGTCACTTCTGATTCCAAATGATCAACTAGAAGTCAAGTTATTATTTGTTGTTCCTACAACTTGGATAGGCGACAAGACTTTTGTCAGGGAGTGTATAGGAATAGTAAGGGACTATATGAAAATGACTGGAATCTTACTGTGGTAGATTTGATCTGAGCAGCCAAAAATAGTAGGAGACCGACTCAAAAAAACATTGTCAGGTTTCTCAAATTGATTATTTATTTAAAAATGTGCCACCAAGATACACATGCCAAAAGAAAATCCCTAAACAAACAGTTAACTTCACATAACCTGAAGAAAACTAAACTGAAGAAAACACAACTCAAAATAACACCACTCAAAATACAGGCACATGCACACAGCTACACTTCCTTAGCCTGCTTCCTCCACAGCAACTACTTAAATAGCACCATAGTCTGGATCAACCCTCCCTCAGACTACACCATTTCCCAAGTCCTACAGGTAGATCCATACTTCTATCCTTACAACTTACACCCAACATTCAACAGAGTCACTGACTTTTAAGGTATACATAAAATTCTCAATCTCTGTAACTTAACCACTTAACATTAATGATCCCCACCTCCTACTTGGTTCACCCCCATGACATCACTGATGATATCAGTGTATAAAATGAGGAAGTTGTTGGATGCTTCTTTCTTTTGTCTTCTGTCCACAGGGTGAGTATAACCAAACATTTAAACATAAACTGTCACTGAGAAATGTATGTGACTTAACTTAGGGACAAATGGAGTGTTCTCATCCACTTTGTCACATTTATATTTTACAAATTTTGTATTAAACACACACACACACACACACACACGTCTTTATGCCTTTGTGTGGCCCACGTTCTGTGACATCTTTGTGAGGGCCACCACTTCTACTATAGCTACAATGGTGCAAAACACAAATCTATCATGAGGTGGTAATAGAGAATCAAAATGTCACATCAAAATTCAGAAAACTCAAAATAAAAAAATCTTTTTCTTCTACATGTGTGAGGACCGGAGCGTGTTGCCAAGCAGATTTGATGAACTGGACCTTTTGTCACAGTGCATGTTATATCACCAGATTTTAGCAGATCTTTCATAACTGTCCCATCTTACTTTCCTGATTAACCCAAACCACAGCATTACAAAGATGAAAGCATGTGGTTTTTAATTTTGCCAATGTAAAGTGTATTTAAATTTGATTGTATTTACATCTATTAAAAAATGTATTATAAAATATTTTAATTCACCCACTCCATTGATAGAAGCTTGATAAACAATTTAGCACACAAAATTAGTCACAACTGCCTTTATTTGCACAACATAAATTAGAAACGAACTACAACAATTTCCTTTTTTGAGACATGATGGAGTTGTGGACATTATTCTTTAAAATCTTTCCAGTTGTGACTGCCCAGTGCTGGTTCTGCTTCAAGTGCCTTGAGGCAGACCTCTTTACCAGGAACTCTTAGTGATGCAGTGCCCCAGTTGTCGCCACACCGCTGCTTTTTCTCACGGCCTGTGCTGGCGTTTGTTTTTGCTGAGTAACTGTCTGTCCACAGCTGAAATAGAAATGACAAATGTGATAGACATTCTCAATATTGGTAAATCAAAAATTTATCTGGTGATCTAATTTGTAATGTGTTGTTAATCCACATCTACTGTAATTAACACTATTCAAGTCTGAGAACTGAGCAGCACCTATTTTCTCTGTCCTTTTGAGCTTGTGTGATGGTCCTGTAGCTGAGGCCTGTTGAGTCAGCATGTCTGATTCTTCTGCAGCAGAAAAACACATCACCTCACTATTAACCACAAATCATTTTCTTATCAGATAATGCAATGTTTCATTCCACAGTGCTCCTTGCATGACCCAAAAAATGTTCATACCGTCTGAAACTTGAGATGATTCAGATGCCATCTTTGATCTCTTGCATTTGGAGGACCCTTAAAGAGAAGTAGTAACCAGGATAGACATTTTAAGTTACTTTCTGTCATTTATAGATGGGAAAGACAGCTGATATTCAAGGTAACAGCTCTGACGGCTTCATACCATAGGAATCTTGAGCTGTTTCCAAAGACTTCTCATTGAGGACAAAACCACCTGTTTTGATAAAAACATTTTGTGAACTTATCTTAGTTCACATACTAAAGTGGCGAGTAGAACAAAAAAAAACAAAAACAAAGCATTGCAAGTATAAATTGCATTCTATCATGAAATCTATTTTCTACTCACTTTGTATGCCCAAATCAATCTCATCAAGAGATTTGCCTTTGTAGACCTCAGTTCCACGTTCGATTTGCTTGAGCAGCTTGCTCATCTTTGGAAGCTGAAGTGTGTTCTCGGTTAGGTGATAGTATTCACGTTGAACATGAATATCATGTCCCATATTTTGGCAAGTTGATCCAACTCATTTTTTTTCAGGTTCATTATCTGACTAAGTGTAGCCACGTTTCCTCAGGTGGGTTGACGTGAGTGTTTCAGGCTTCCTTGCCCCGCTTGAAGCTGCATAGTTCCTCAAACAATCTGAACCTCAGAGATGAGAATCCGAATGCTGTCTTGCAATGACGTACTCATTACTACCCAAAATGCCATTGTCCTCACCCCTTTGCTCAATGAGGAAATCAAGTGATTTTGTCATCTCGCTGGTAAGCAGCACAGGTACTTTACAGCCTCTCTTCCCTCTTATCACCAACCTGGTAAACTCATGACTCAAATCTTGTTCCAGTTTTGAAAGGCACAGCATAATGTCCTCATTTGGTTTTTCTTTGGTTCTGTTCCTATAGATCAACAGAGGCAATTTTGTTGCTTCACCTTACCGTCTTCGGTTGAAAAGTATGATTTGTGAGAGAAGGCACTCACTGAGAATCTTGTATGCTTTAGGGTTAGGTGCGTCCATGAGTTTCACTTTTGCCTCCTCTGCTGTGGACTTCAATACTTGATGCAGTTTCATCACATCTTCTGTGAGTGGGATCATTTCTTTTTTGTTCCATCTGTCCTCTTCTAAATTTGTCCATGTACGGTGTGACACAAAGAGGTCCAACTCTGTTGCCACTAAGTCCAAGAAGCTCTTTACTCTGCCTGCAGCTGCATCATTTTCAGCCTTTATATGATCCC
>NW_018128274.1:613678-615311 GCF_001952655.1 Monopterus albus | reverse complement strand
TAAACCAGAATTTAGTTTCAAACCAAAACAACTAACTAGTTTCATAAATCTTACCTGGACAATTTGCAGTTTTTTTTCGTCGTCTAATTCAGCTTTCACGGTTCTCTCCTTGTCGTATTTCTCAGCACACTGATTGTGGTGCTACCGCAGTCTCCGCAGTGTTGAGGCATGCATTTAATGCAACATTAGCTGAAGGTGAGGATCAAGCTCCAGGTGTTATAAATATTGCTTGATTCCCACCCACTTTCAAGCTGCCCTGTCTGCGCCCTTTTAAAGACACAGGCAGTATTGCATGAATTCAGCTTAAGCAGTATTTAATCAGCGCATGATACTTTTAGAGCACAAGCTGGCACACATTTTTCTGACTTTACTCTGTATGTGGACATCTTCTGAAACTTAGACAGATCATTCTTTAGGATGAAAGGAACCTATCCTAGCATTTTCCTTGTGTAGACCACCCAAAAGGTCCACACAGGAAGAAATGTCCACACAAGAAAGGTGTTCCGTCAGGGGTTGGTTCACACAAGTATATAAAGACAAACCCATACACACACACACACACACAAGCCTCACCATTTTCTTTGCAGTATTTGAAGAAAATATATTTTATACAAGAAACAATATGGCAACTATTCCAACTTTCTCATCTAAAGAAAGAGCTGTTATTACAATCACCAATCTGCAATGGTTCCAAAAAAGTTAGATATTTATATCAGCTGATGTACTCAGTAGATGTAGCTGTAGATAGAAGATGTATTAGATCAATTATCTGGCCGTTGATCATAACTAAACCTATAATGTGATGCTTGAGCCCAGCTGTGTTAAAAGTGATTCTTCCCAGCTGTGTTAATTGCTGTTGGTATTTTAGTGTGATGGTTGTTGATGTCTAGCATAAAGAAGTTACAGTGGCATTTAACAGTGGTGCAGTGGGTAGAGCAGCTGTCTCCCAACCTGAAAGTTGGAGGTTCGAATCTTGGTGCCTGCAGTCCACATGTCAAAGTGTCCTTGGGCAAGACACTAAACACCCTGCATGTGATGGCGGGCGCATACGGATGCAGCCATCGACTCCAAATTTTTGTTGTACGCGTTACAATGACAACTAGAGAAATGCATTTCCTGTCGTAAATGCATGTGGATGCTGATAAGCTGAAAGACCATCCTGAAAATGCCTGAAATCAATTACTGAAACAGCTGAAGGATGAGAAAAAATGGCTGAAGTTGATTGTTGAAATAGTTGAGAAGAAATGGCTGAAGTTCTTTGTTGAATAATCTGAAGGATGAGATGCAATAAATATAAGTAGGAATGTCCTTGAAGAACTGCACATTTTGATACCTGAGTGGCTTTTCTAGCTGAAAGTATGCTAAACTTATTAAGATGTGAAAATAGTCCAATTGGACCTCACAAAGTAGGTAAAACAAGTAGATGTGAGCGTGTGTGTGTGAGAGGGGGGGACAGAGAGAGAGAGAGAGAGAGGAGTTGCCATGTCTCAATTGTGCTGCATTTTTTGGACCACCAGATGGCACTCCAGGACTGTGATTGACTCAGCACTTTGAGCTCCCATTGACTTGTATTGTAAACAATAAAGCTGAATAGATTAAAAAGTATAAATGTTATAAAAATTTTGAATACAAG
>NW_018128274.1:613245-613637 GCF_001952655.1 Monopterus albus | reverse complement strand
GTATAGCTTAAAGTATGCTGGACTTATAGTGCAAAAACAGGCGGAAGATCCCAGAATAATAACTAGAGAAATGCATTTCCTGAAGAAAATGCGTATGGATGCTGAGTGATGAAAGATTGCCCTGAAAATCCTGAAAATGTTGACACCTGAAAGGCATATCTACCTGAAAGTATGCTGAAGTAGAATTTTTGTCAGGTTTGCCCGGCTGCGCCTGCCTTCTCACTCCCCTCACTCTGTTTTTGCTCCCTTACCTTGATTACGTTATCCGACACACCTGCTTCATATCCCCTGATTACCACCAGCTGCACCTGATTAGTTCTCCCTATTTATTCCCTGCTCTACGTTCACTCCCCTGCCAGTTCTTTCTAGCGTTATCAGGCCCGTTTGTTTCC
>NW_018128274.1:605337-613040 GCF_001952655.1 Monopterus albus | reverse complement strand
CCTAGGAGGGAGTCCCAGCGTCCGCAGCCCGGTCTTCTCATCATTCAGCCACTGACTGTATTCACTTCTGCAGCTTGACACCCGGTCCCACTTCTACCTGATTATTCATTTCCTTGTTATATTTCACTGTAATTAAACTTAGCACTGCTTGCACTGAAGTCAGCCACCTGGGTCCATCATATTTTTGTGACTGGCTCACCCCTGTGTTCAAGCTGATCTAACAATTTTCCCATTCATTTGAATGTGGCAAAAATTTCACAATAAAGCTAAATGTTTCAAAAGTATGAAGTTTAGAAAAAATCCTGAAGACAAGCATGAATGTCCTTGAGGAGTTGAACATTTTGATAGTTGAAATTATGCTGAAGTAGAATTTCCCCATTCATTTGAATGGGGCAAAACTTTCAAAATAAAGCTAAATATTTCAAAGGTATGAAGTTTAGAAAAATCCTGAAGAGAAGCATGAATGTCCTTGAAGAGCTGAACATTTTGATAGCTGAAATTATGCTGAGTGTAGAATTTCCCCCATTCATTTGAATGGGGCAAAACTTTCAAAATAAAGCTAAATATTTCAAAGGTATGAAGTTTAGAAAAATCCTGAAGAGAAGCATGAATGTCCTTGAAGAGCTGAACATTTTGATAGCTGAAATTATGCTGAGTGTAGAATTTCCCCCATTCATTTGAATGGGGCAAAACTTTCAAAATAAAGCTAAATATTTCAAAGGTATGAAGTTTAGAAAAATCCTGAAGAGAAGCATGAATGTCCTTGAAGAGCTGAACATTTTGATAGCTGAAATTATGCTGAGTGTAGAATTTCCCCCATTCATTTGAATGGGGCAAAACTTTCAAAATAAAGCTAAATATTTCAAAGGTATGAAGTTTAGAAAAATCCTGAAGAGAAGCATGAATGTCCTTGAAGAGCTGAACATTTTGATAGCTGAAATTATGCTGAGTGTAGAATTTCCCCCATTCATTTGAATGGGGCAAAACTTTCAAAATAAAGCTAAATATTTCAAAGGTATGAAGTTTAGAAAAATCCTGAAGAGAAGCATGAATGTCCTTGAAGAGCTGAACATTTTGATAGCTGAAATTATGCTGAGTGTAGAATTTCCCCCATTCATTTGAATGGGGCAAAACTTTCAAAATAAAGCTAAATATTTCAAAGGTATGAAGTTTAGAAAAATCCTGAAGAGAAGCATGAATGTCCTTGAAGAGCTGAACATTTTGATAGCTGAAACAGCTGAAAGTATGCTGAAGTAGAATTTTTCTATTCATTTAAATGGGGTAAAACTTTTCAAAATAAAGCTAAATATTTCAAAGGAATGAAGATTATAAAGATCCTGAAGAGAAGCATGAATGTCCTTGAAGAGCTGAACATTTTGATAGCTGAAACAGCTGAAAGTATGCTGAAGTAGAATTTTTCTATTCATTTAAATGGGGTAAAACTTTTCAAAATAAAGCTAAATATTTCAAAGGAATGAAGATTATAAAGATCCTGAAGAGAAGCATGAATGTCCTTGAAGAGCTGAACATTTTGATAGCTGAAACAGCTGAAAGTATGCTGAAGTAGAATTTTCCCATTCATTTAATAGGGGCAAGATTTTCAAAATAAAGTTAAATATTTCAAAAATATCAAGGTTAGAATAATTGTGAATAGAAGCATGAATGTCCTTGAAAAGCTGAACATTTTGATAGCTGAAATAGCTAAAAGTATGCTGAAGTAGAATTTCCCCATTCATTTGAATGGTTCAAAACTTTCAAAATAAAGCTAAATATTTCAAGGGTATAAGGTTTAAAAAATCCTGAAGAGAAGCATGAATGTCCTTGAAGAGCTGTACATTTTTATACCTGAAATAGCTGAAAGTATGCTGAAGTAGATTTTCATTTGAACGGGAAAAAAGCTAAATGTTTGGATTTTTAAAAGTTTTTTAAAAATCGTGCATGTTTTGGGGCACTAATGTGAACTTAATTTATAATTGTGCTTTTCTTTTGAAATTCTGGCATAAGTTGGGGATTTAATATAATCTTAATGTGCAAGCTGGGCTTTTATTTTGAAAATCCGTCTCATTTTGGAGCCTCCAGATGAGCTGAAGTTACAATTTGGAGCTTATATTTTAAAATTCTGGCATATTATTGGGCCCTCATGTTGGCTAATTTGTAAACAAGAGCTTTTACTGTGAAAATCTAACATATGTTTGGGGTTTTTGTGAGCCTATTTTGCATTCAGGGGCTTTTATTTTGAAATTCTGGCATGTTTGGGGGCTTTTATTAAACAATTTGCAATCTGAAGCTTTTATTTTGAAAATTTGGTGTATTTTGGGGCCTTATTTTCACGGCAAACCAATCTGTCTCTATCTCTGTGTCTGTTTCTGTGTCCATGTCTGTGTCTCTATGTGTGTGTGTGTGTGTGTCGGTGTGTCACTGCACCACTGTGTGTTACTGTACATCACTGTATTGTTTGGATTGTATATGGGTTTTATCTTGTGTCTGCATGTTATTCTGTTGCTGTTTGTGTGTGTAAAAGTAGCAGGTGCATTGTTAAGTGATTCAGCAGTTTGAGGACACTGCAGGAAATTTCAGTCAAACATGGGCTTCGAACAGTTGACAATCAAAAAAGATTATGTCCTATTGAAAAAATCTCTTCAGTATGAGCAGCAGGAGCTTTCAACGAACATGTTGATCACGTTGATCATAATTTATGTCAAGATATTCCAGAAAATGAAGGAGCTGTGGCGATTTACAAATGCCCTAACTTTTGTTTTGAGGAGATTTTCTGAATCGTTTTTTTCTATAGTCGTTTATGGCAGAGTGAGGCGGCACTCTCTCTGGAATGTACCACGTAATTCAAAAACTGTTCATCCTATCGCAATAACAAGGCCATTTTCTGATTCCTCACAATTTTTCCTATCATTTTCATCTATAAATTGTGTGTGAAAGCATACGGTTGGCAGAATAAGAGCAGAAAACAAGCTGAAAAATTGTGAAAAGGCTGAAGGACAGAGCTAGAGTGTGGGTCATGTGACACACTAACAGAGAAATTTCCAAAATCACCATAAAACATAAACTGCCAGAATTCAACTGTAAAAGAAAGCTGAATACATGTTTAACCTCTAGAGTCCCTGCGTCCTCATATGAGGACCGCACAGCTTGGGTTTCCAAAGCTCAGGACTCTAGAGGTTAAATAGCTGAAGAGTTGCTGAATCATTTAAAGGTTGAATGGTTTTTCTAGGTGAAAGTATGCAGTCATCAATACAGTTTTAATATGTATAAGCAAGGAAAATAAAGTTATGAAAAATAAAGAAAATGAAGACCTGAAAAGTAACTAAAGGGAACTAAAGGTATGAGAAGAAACTAAAGCTTAAAGCAACTAGAGCCTAAAGGAATCAAATCTTACAATTAATTTTAATGATTAAATAAGAGGATGTGTTTTCTGCAAAAAACACACCTACAGTATATGGCCCAGAGTGCACACAGATGCCTTTTTTATGTGACTATTTGATCTTTTTAATGTATTTTTATTATAGTTTTCCAAGAGAAGAATGGCATAAAATGCAAAACGGGGACAGGAAAAAGTTCCCTCTTGCTTTAAAAAAACAAGACAAAACTCTCCCCTCTAAATAATTTTACTACAGTCCCTGTGTTGAAACTGCATGTGTGCATTTCACTTTTTAACTGGAGAAAGAAAATATCTTTCAAACGGTCTGTTTCTTCTAGATAAATCCAGTGGATGATGGCAGAAGGAGCACCCCGTCTGACTCTGTGGGCATCTTCAGCACCATCAATGGCACACCAAGCAGTGCCATCCCTCATGGCTCAACCACCATACTCTGAGAAGGATCATTCAGTCTCATGCCCTGATCACTTCTAATGATTGACCAGACAGGAGGAATCAATGAGGAGTACCTAAACACAACCCTCCAGCCATGATTCACTGGTATCTTTTCTTCTGTTATTTCTGTACATGTGCTGGAAAATGCGATGCTCACTTGCTGTTATCAACAGGCCCATTGTTCTTGTTTCCTATGGAGACTTCAGCATCTTTTAGACTTGGACAGCAGGGACTCTGTCAACCTATTGTCAGATATGGGTCATTTGTTCTTCTGTGTAGTTTGTTTTTCCTATGTAAGATGAGGTTGAGCACATGGAATGATTCAGCCAGCGTGGTGTGGAGTCACTACGCCTTGAGTCACCAAAGAATAATTCGAGTTGAGTCAAGTTGAGTCCCTCTTACCCGAGTCAGTCATCAAGGTCTGCATTAAACACAATTGACACAGCTCTCATCATTTTATTTTAAAACAAACCTCTGAACTTCAGTATTTACAGTTGACCCAAGTCTGTACCTTATCTCTTTTTGACTGTAGGGCTCCCATCTATGTACAGTATTTGTAATAGTGTTTCATAAAAGTTTTTATTAGAATTTTTTTTAAAGAAACACCACTGCTGTAACCATATATATGTCCTTCAGCTGATGCACAGTATTTTCACATTTGGCTTTTTTGATCCTTTTCCACTGCGGCCCAGTTTCAGCAGATGCATTTTTCTGTGCAGAGTTTATCTTTTGCCTTGGACATTTGAAATTTACGAGTCTATATGAACTGTTTAAAGACACAGGGAACCACAATGTGTGCTATATTTTCTATTGTTACCAAGGGTACCTACTGCACAGAAAGTCACTCTTGCCAAAGACATTACAAAGACCATGCAATGTACAATAAAAGACAAAGGGTAGTACTCTACCCCTTTTGTTTCTTTGTCTGTCCTGTGGATGCCTTGTGTTATCTGTTAGCTACAATAAAGAAAACATTTTTATTTAATTACTGCTCATATAAATATGTTTAAGACATAAAAAATTTAATCTGTAATAATATCTTCATTGCCTGTTTTTATTTTCTCTGTGAAGTATTTCTCTGTTTAGTTTATCTTTTGTGTGTGACAGCTGAAATCCTGCCTGCTAAGCAGTTGGCATTAGGTTAGCATTAGCTAGTCTCATACTAGATTAGTTAGCATAGCTGAAGTTACCACATTAAATAACCAAGAAAGTTTATCCCAACTCAGAACATGAACTGTTAACAGTTAACCAGCTGACTATAGACCATTTTAATTTAATCCAGTTATTTAACTAGTATTATTTGTTGATTTAGCCTATTGCATTTTTTGACTTGGCTGATTACATATAATTGCATTGTCAGTTTATTAGTCGGCAATGATGTGATGTTTGTTGACAATGTGTCAGAGTCAGGCACTATTGTACATTCTTTCTATCCTGGTGTGAGGTAGGTATTTTACATTGCATTGGTTAAAATGTCATGTCATAGAATATCTGGTTTATGTGGTCCCCTGAATTGTAATTAATAACTTTTTATATGTACTTGTTGGTGTCGGAGTGAATGGATCTGTATAGTCACTGAAGAGAAACAGGAGAGACACCAGTGACAGGATGCTGATTCTTGTAAAATCCCTGCTGTGTTCGGTGTCATGTAAGACAGTAGCTAATCCCACCTATCACTGACAGAGCACCCCACCATATCTCCCTTATACACACACACATACAGTATGTTGTGCCCTGCTGGGATAATGGGCGCACACCCCAACTGTGCCACTAGTTTGGGATGGTAAACATCGCGTCTGGTGTGAGTCCTAGTGTTTTCTGCTGTCTCTTTTTGTGAGTCTTCATTTGGTGAAATACATAATTTCAGATTGATATTTCTCTAAACAACCGTTTTATATAGTTTATTTCTTATTGTTAGATTCACTACTCTTGTCATATAAAAGTTGCCCCAGTTTGCACTTCTTGTCTATTTTAACATTTTTCTGTTTGTTTTTTTAGCCAAAAATTACATTCTTAATGCATTATTTTGTAGGAAAATATACCATATTGGAAAGACACCAATATGTACAAATACAACTGATAATACGTGTTTGAATTTTAGTTGACATTGTACAAATTGAGTAAGGATATATGTGTCATTTCTGGCTTCAAATATGATTTTGAAAATTGGTTGGTGAAAACATGTATCTGTTCATCCAGTTTGTGTTTACACTTCAAAATGAAACTACATTGCATCTATTTAACAACAGTCTGAGTTCAAATACAATGCATCTGCAGGCTAATAATAATGACACGTTAGACTGAGTTTGCAAAACAATAATAACTGATCTGCCATGTTTATCAGCTGATATGGCCAATCATCCTTATCTGTAAGGCAAGACTCCCTCACACACAAACACGTACACACTGAAGGAGGTGAGAGGTTGACAAAAATGTTGACTTGGAAGGTGGGTGGTGCCCTGTTCACAGTTCATGTGATCCACAGTCCAGCATCAGTGGGCGTAACAGGAAAGGTTTAATGGAAGATTAGATGTGAACCTGGCCTCGGGTTAGTCTTTGTGTCAGGGATATAGACAGGGGTCACTTGTCTCTCTGTTTCTTTTTGCTGAAGGACTCAGTTGGAGAAGGGAGTGGGAAACACACACACAGCAGCCATGGCAGGTGAGTCCCAGTCTGGGTGGGAGCCATGTGACTGGGAGTCCTACAAATTTTAGAGGATTTTTTTTTTTTTCACAATCAAAAGATACTTGCTTAAGGTTTAAATTTCAGGACAAACATTTATTAACCAGTGTACTACATCTTTTGCACAGTGATTATCATTCAGTTGGTTACATATAACATTACTGGACATTTAATAATATCGGTATCAGTATATAATGAATGGTAACTTTTTTCTACAGGCAAGAATGATGATCTGAGGACACCACAGAAAAGATGTGTAAGTTCATCCTTTATTATACAGGACTGAATTTTAAAAAGGAATAAATATGCACTCATCCATCTGTACTGACAAAATCATAAAAAATCCAAATTATCATCAAGGCATGCATTCCAGGCACTCAAGTGGTTGGTTAAAGAATAAAAGCCCTTTATTATATGGGTTTGTACTGTATATACAGCACAGTAAGTTTTATTTTCAGAACTTGCAGATAAATGCTTCCACAGTCACTGTTAGCATTTTCCCTTCCTTCTTACAGGCTACCATCTTGGGCTACCCAATAAGCATTTTTTTCATTGTGGTCAATGAGTTCTGTGAGCGTTTCTCCTACTATGGCATGCGAGGTGAGTTAGTTGTTTGGAGTTGATACAAATATTTTAAGAGTCTGCATCATACCTATGTACCTTCATTTTTAATGCAGGAGCGTTACTTGTGTATTTTTACACAGTTTTATTGCTGCTTTCACTTATGTAAGTGGCCTGAATAGTTCTTCCTCCCTTTTCTGCATCCATCCCTCTTATCTGTACCTCCTGCCATCTTTCCTTCCTCCTCCTCTGCTGTCTGCAGCTGTGCTGGTGCTGTATTTTAAGTACTTTCTGGGTTGGGATGATAACTTTGCCACCACCATTTACCATACCTTCGTGGCTCTCTGCTACCTGACACCCATCCTCGGAGCCATCATAGCTGATTCGTGGCTTGGCAAGTTCAAGTGAGTTTAAATTCCTGCAAATCTTTTACATTCAACAACACAAACATTTATTTTCTTTTGAAATTTGCTTAATAAAAAGTACCAAAATCCATAAACTGTAATTTGCTTTATAATTTTGGTCGATATATGTTGTGCCTTATTTAGCTAGTTTAACATATTAAATACTTTCAAACTTGTGTGGAGAGTTAGGGTTAAAGTATATCTCACTGAATCAGCTGTTAAATTTCATC
>NW_018128274.1:565697-605292 GCF_001952655.1 Monopterus albus | reverse complement strand
TTAATTTTTTGCTCCTCCCTCCTCCTCCTCCTCCCTCTGCACAGGACTATTGTTTATCTGTCAATTGTTTATGCAGTGGGACAGATCATCCTGTCTGTAAGTGCTGTCAATGACATCACAGATAAGGACATAGATGGCACCCCTGACAACATGGCTTTACACATGTGAGTTGAGCACACACAGAATGGTATAACATAGTGGGAATACAGTGGATAAACAGACAATGTGTCTGTGCTGTGTTTTCCCTCCAGAGCTCTGTCCATGGTGGGTTTGCTCCTTATTGCTCTGGGAACAGGTGGAATTAAACCCTGTGTGGCTGCTTTTGGTGGAGATCAGTTTCAAGAACATCAGGTTGGATGTTGCTCAAGCACACACTCATATTGTATGATACACAGTAAATCAAATCAAATTTTATTTGTATAGCACCAAATCACAACAAAAGTCATCTCAGGACACTTTACAAAGTAAGGTCTAGACCTTACTGTTATCAATATTATTACATAGGGAAAACCCAACAAATTCCCCTTGAGCAAGCACTTGGCGACAGTGGGGAGGAAAAACTCCCTTTAACGGAAGAAACCTCCGACAGACCCCGGCTCTTGGTGGGCGGCCTTCTGCCTCGACCGGTTGGGGTGAGTGGATAGAGGAGAGACAAAAGAAGAAAAGCAACAAGACACAACAATCAAACACTGATCAGGTCGATGTGGCCGGTGACTGCTCGTCAGAGACATAGAGCTCCAGGGCCAGGGCAACCTGCAGAAAGGTACAGGGAGAGAGAGAGAGGACACACTACGGGAGAAAGGAGACACAAAGTTAGTAATGTGTAATGGAGGCATATAGAAGCATAGGGAGAGAGAGGAGAGGAGAGCAGAGCAGAGCAGGAGGGGAGGGGAAAGAAACTCAGAGCAGCATGGGGCCCCCCAGCAGCCTAGGCCTAGAGCAGCATAACTAAGGGAAGGCTCAGGGTCACCTGATCCAGCCCTAACTATAAGCTTTATCAAAAAGGAACATCTTAAGTCCAATCTTAAAAGTAGAGAGGGTGTCTGCCTCCTGAACTGAGACTGGGGGTTGGTTCCATAGGAGAGGAGCTTGATAGCTAAAGGCTCTGCCTCCCATTCTGCTTCTGTGGACTCTAGGAACCACAAGTAAACCTGCACTCTGAGAGCAAAGTGCTCTGTTAGGATGATAAGGCTCTACGAGGTCTTTAAGATACAATGGAGCCTTGTCATTAAGGGCTTTGTATGTTAGGAGAAGGATTTTAAATTCTATTCTGAATTTTACAGGGAGCCAGTGGAGAGAAGCTAATATGGGAGAGATATGATCTCTCTTGCTAGTTCCTGTCAGTACTCTGGCTGCAGCATTTTGGATTAACTGGAGGCTTTTTAGGGAATTATTGGGACATCCTGATAGTAAAGAGTTACAGTAGTCCAGCCTGGAAGTAACAAATGCATGGACCAGTTTATCAGCATCACTTTGAGACAGGATGCTCCTAATTTTTGCAATATTGCGCAGGTGAAAGAAGGCAGATCTAGAGACTTGGTTTATGTGTGATTTAAAGGACATATTCTGATCAAAGATGACTCCAAGGTTCCTCACAGTAGTACTGGAGGCAAGAGCTATGTCATCTAAAGTAACTATATGATTAGACAGCAGATTTCTAAGGTTTTCAGGCCCAAGCACAATAACTTCAGTTTTGTCAGAGTTTAGAAGTAAGAAGTTACAGGTCATCCAGGCCTTTATGTCTTTAAGACATGCTTGAAGTTTGACCAGCTGACCTGATTCATTTGGCTTCATAGATAAATACAACTGAGTATCATCTGCATAGCAATGGAAATTTATGTTGTGCTTCCTGATAATATTGCCTAAAGGGAGCATGTACAAAGTGAAGAGAACTGGACCTAACACAGAGCCCTGTGGAACGCCGTGACTAACTTCAGTTTGTGTGGAACATTCGTCATTAACATGAACAAATTGAAATCTTTCTGATAAATAAGATTTGAACCAACTTAGCGCAGTTCCTTTAATCCCAATAACATGTTCAAGTCTCTGCAGTAAGATGCTGTGATCAATGGTGTCAAAAGCAGCACTGAGATCTAAGAGGACAAGTATGGAGACAAGTCCTTTGTCCGAGGCTAGGAGAAGATCATTGGTGACTTTCACCAATGCGGTTTCTGTACTATGATGGACTCTAAATCCTGACTGAAAATCCTCAAACAAATCATTCTTGTGCAAGTGGTCACATAACTGCTTTGCAACAGCTTTTTCAAGGATTTTAGAAATAAACAGGAGATTGGATATTGGTCTTTAATTAGCTAGGACACCTGGGTCAAGAGTAGGCTTTTTGAGTAGAGGTTTAATTACTGCAAGTTTAAAAGCCTGTGGAACATAACCTGTTAATAGAGAGAGGTTAATCAGATCTAGTATGGATGTGTTGATTAGGGGAAAGACGTCTTTGAGCAGCCTGGTCGGGATGGGGTCCAGGAGACATGTTGATGATTTAGATGAAGCAATTGTTGAGGTCAACTCAGAGAGATCTATAGGGGAGAAGTAGTCCAAGTATAAATGAGGTCTTACAGATGTTTCTAAAGCCATTGTAGTAGATGGCACATCTGCGAGAGCTGTGGGAGTGGTCCGACCAATTTTTTCTCTAATAGTTGTGATTTTATTTGTAAAGAAGCTCATGAAGTCATTGCTGCTGAGATCTAAGGGAATGTTAAGCTCAACAGCACTGTGGCTCTTTGTCAGCCTGGCTACAGTGCTGAAAAGAAACCTGGGGTTGTTCTTATTTTCCTCAATCAGTGATGAATAAAATGCGGTTCTGGCACTATGAAGGGCTTTCTTATATGTTATTAAACTATCTTTCCAGGCTATGAAAAACTCTTCTGACTTAGTGGAGCGCCACCTCCTTTACGCAGGAAGGCTGCAGTACTATCAACAAGATTATCGATTTGTGTGGGAGTAAAGTTAAGGTGGCCTCCTTCCACTGTGTTGGCAAACGGCACTGAAGTAGATAAATTATTTCCTTAAACTTGGTAACAGCATTGCCAGATAGACATCTGCTGTAGTGGAATTGTTTCCCACATAGAGTATAATCCATTAATGGAAATTCAAAAGTTATTAGAAAATGGTCAGACAGAAGAGAGTTATGGGGAAAAACTAAAAAACACATTACAATACAACTTTATAGTCAGTTTTTATTTTAAAATTTATTATTTCCATTCACTGAAATACTGTGTACATGGTAAGTCTCTACAAGCTTTGTATCTTTTAATTTGGGCAGTTTATCTCGTTCTTCCTGTCAGATCTTCTCAAGCGCCATCAAACAGATGGAAATATCTGAACTGCCATCTTCAGGTCTCTCCACAGATGATTTATGTGATTAAAGTCTGGCCTTTGACTGGGCCACTCAGGGACAGTCAGAGACTTGTCCTGAAGCCACTCCAGCATTGTCTTGGCTGTATGTTTCAGACAACTGTTGTGCTGAAAGGTGAACCATCAGCCCAGTCTCAGGTCTCTGCACCCTGGAGCACCTTTGTTCAAGGCCCTCTCTGTATTTAGCTGCATTCATCAATCTCTCAATTCTGACCAGTCTCCTGTCCCTGCTGCTGAAAAGCCCCCTCCCATAGCATGATGCTGCCACCACCATGTTTCACCATAGGGATGGTATTAGCAGGTGATGAGCAGTGGCTGGTGTTCTCCAGACATAGTGCTTGGACTTCAGTTTTTGTCTCATTAGACCAGAGAATCTTTTTCTTCATGCTCTCTGTTTGATAAACTCCAAGCAGCTGACATTTACTTATGTTTCACTTTGTCATTATGGGTTATTGAGTGTAGATTGATGGGCATAATTGACCAGCATGCAAAAGCTGCATGGGAATTTCTGAAGCCACTGTACATGCTGGACACTGGTATTATCTCTCTTTCTCTGATACACAGCAATTAAAAAAGATATCAGCTATCAGTGGCATCTGGTCAGCACTTCTTGTATCTATGTTTCATTCCAACTACTTGGTTGTTAATTAACAACCATGAATTAATTTCTCTCAGTGATTTTATAAGTGTTCAGGGCCAGGGAGAAAGATTACCCTATAATATTAATGACACAGGTGAAATAAGAGTTTGGAAAAATGTATTTATAAATCTGTATCATGTTTTCTGTCTCAGACTTGTTTAACATCCTGTGTCTAACAGGAGAAGCAGAGAAGCACCTTCTTCTCCATCTTCTACCTGTCCATCAATGCTGGCAGTCTGCTGTCCACTCTCATCACTCCCATCCTCCGAGGTAGGGCAGGGCACTGAAGTCAATCACAGGCCATAAAATATGTATCTGACACGCATATGGCTTTAAAAATTGTGTTTATATCTTTGTGTGACTTCCAGGTCAGAAGTGTGGTATCTACTCTGAGCAGCAGTGCTACCCACTGGCCTTTGGTGTGCCTGCTGTTCTAATGGTAGTCGCTCTGGGTAAGAACTAGTTTTTATAAACAGCTCTACTGTCTGTATGACCAGTGCTATTTTGATAAAAGGCATTAATACATTAATATTAAAAGTCTCCTCTGGATGTTTTTAAAAATGTTAATTATTTATTATAATAATTTGTGCCTGGTGTTTTATTACCAAAATTAAAATGATTAAAATTACATATACTTTTCACCTTCACTGAAAAATCCAGAATCAATGAATATATGAATATAGTTAATTTCAAATGAAAGAAAAAATTTGAATGACATGGGCATATACTGTCATGTTGCATTACGGGAACTGTAGGACCCAGTGTTTATGGCATACTAGAAATTAAACATCAGGATATCTCAGCCTCTGCTACTTCAGTTTTGATTGTTTTTTAAAATCTATCTCTGTCTTGTGAGCCTCTCCAACATAATGACAGCATAACCCTGCATGGCTGGAGTTCCCCTTTAATAAATCATTTATAAATACTTTTACAGTTAAGAAATAGGCCATTTGTAAAACAATAAACATCTTAATAGTTTTTAGTATGGAAAAATGATTTACTAACCATTCAGAAACCTATTACAGTAGTTACAACTTATAAACCCTTTATTGCATTCAGTAAAGTATGTTTTATAGGAAGATGGTACCATAAGATAAGAGATAACATAAGATAACTTAATGGTTTTCTACAAATTATGTCACTTTTTCCTGGTGATTTCCTATGACAAACAGTCACATATTCATATAGATATGTGTGTTTTATATGTGTGTCTCTGCAGTTGTGTTCATTATTGGAAGTAGGATGTACAATAAGACTGCCCCTCAAGGCAACATCTTGGTGAAAGTCTGCAAATGCATTGGGGTGAGTGGCTTTTTAAAGACGACCACGTTTGTCTAAATATTTTTCAGCATCACAGTGGTTTTAAATAGAATGTAGGAATAGCCAATTTCTTCAAACTTTAGTGAACTTTCACTTACAGCAACAAAATGGATTCTGGTTAGAAACAAAACTCAGGGAAATGTCCTTTCATCTATCTGTAGTTTGCTCTCAAGAACCGCTTTAGGCATCGTTCTTCTCAGTACTCTAAGAGAGCCCATTGGATGGACTGGGCTGAGGAGAAGTATGATGTAAGTGCAGTATACACACAAACAAGCAAATACAAACAGCACATTCAGTTATATAAGAAGTGTAATGATTTCTGGTTTTGGTCTAGAAACTCCTGATTGCCCAGGTGAAGATGGTGCTCAAGGTGCTGTTCCTCTACATCCCTCTGCCCATGTTCTGGGCTCTTTTTGACCAGCAGGTAGCTACCTCTGTCCTCCCTCATACACTGTATGTGTGTGCATGAATGTGATATTTTTAGTCCACTAAGCCATTCAAATAAGTTTCTAATTAACAGCAAATTTCAGTAAAAACAGAGATAATAATTCATACCTAAAAGTGTGCTGGCAATGGCAGAATCCAAAGACAGACTAATAAAAACTGTCTCCTCCACAGGGCTCAAGATGGACCATCCAAGCAACAACCATGAACGGTGATTTTGTAAGTTTTTTTAAAGCGTTTTTGTGACGTCACACTTTCAATGCTCAAACCACAGAATAACTTGCTTCTAAATGAGATTCTGTCGTTCTCCTTTTTTTATTTTCAACAGGGATTTTTCGTACTGCAGCCTGATCAGATGCAGGTGAGGCACTTGTGTTGATTATACCAAGGTGTAGTGTCATTTGTTCTACATGCTATTGGTGTAAACTGATAGAACAGCCTTTAAAAGAGTGACTCGCCTTCTTCCCACCAGATTGTCAACCCTATCCTGATACTGGTTTTGGTGCCAATCATGGACAGTGTGGTCTACCCACTCATTTCCAAGTGCAATTTAAACTTCACGTGAGTTTTTTATTCCTGTATAAAGGAAAATATTACATTATTCTAACCCTGGAATATAGGTATAATTTAGTCGCTTAGTACCTTTTATTCACATGTATGATATCATTTTCTTCAGCACTTGGCTACAGTCTGACTCATCATTATCATTATGTCAGTTTAATTTATGTATACAGCTGCCACGACCCAAAATACAGGAAAAATGACAGCCCAAATAAACTGTTACTTTGGCCTCCTGAAACCATAGCTATAGAGATACAAAGATGAACTCAAATGTGTGTGTACATGTTTGTGTGTTTGCTGTGCAGACCATTACGGAGGATGACAGTAGGGATGTTCCTCGCTGCTCTCGCATTTGTGGCTGCTGCTCTGGTCCAGATAGAGATTGATGTAAGAATAACAGAAATAAAAGCACACTGGGAAATGTACAGTAATCACATGACCTTACGAGGCGCAATTCTGTTCCTCTTCTAGAAAACCCTGCCTACATTCCCATCTGGCACAGTGTCCCAAGCAAAGTTCATCAACATGCTAAACAAACAGCTGGACATCAAGGCTGGACCCAAAGAGTTTACCTTGCAGCCTTTCACGGTACTCTCGTTAATATAAGACTCAGTACACAGACACTAAATATTCAAATGTACTAAAACTTAGTCACCATGTTCATATACAGGTGCATCTCAATAAATTTGAATATTGTGGAAAAGTCCATTTATTTCAGTAATTCAACTCAAATCATGAAACTTGTGTATTATATAAATTCAATACACATAGACTGAAGTAGTTTAAGCCATTGGGTCTTTTAACTGTGATGATTTTGGCTCACATTTAACAAAAACCCACCAATTCACTATCTCAATAAATTAGAATATGGTGACATGCCATTCAGCTAGTCAACCCATAACACTTGCAAAGGTGTCCTGAGCCTTCAAAATGGTCACTCAGTTTGGTTCACTAGGCTACACGATCATGGGGAAGACTGCTGATCTGACAGTTGTCCAGAAGACAATCATTGACACCCTTCACAAGGACGGTAAAACACAAACATTCATTGCCAAAGAAACTGGCTGTTCACAGAGTGCTGTATCCAAACATGTTAACAGAAAGTTGAGTGGCAGGAAAAGGTATTGAAGAAAAAGATGCACAACCAACCGAAAGAACCGCAGCCTTGAGAGGCTTGTCAAGAAAAATTGATTCAAGAATTTGGGTGAACTTCACAAGGAATGGACTGAGGCTGGGGTCAAGGCATCAAGGGCCACCACACACCACCGTGTCAAGGAATTAGAATAGTTGTCATATTCCTCTTGTCAAGCCACTCCTGAACCACAGACAACGACATCAGAGGCGTCTTAGCTGGGCTAAGGAGAAGAAGAACTGGACTGTTGCCCAGTGGTCCAAAGTCCTCTTTTCAGATGAGAGCAAGTTTTTTATTTCATTTGGAAACCAAGGTCCTAGAGTCTGGAGGAAGGGTGGAGAAGCTCATAGCCCAAGTTGCTTGAAGTCCAGTGTTAAGTTTCCACAGTCTGTGATGATTTGGGGTGCAATGTCATCTGCTGGTGTTGGTCCACTGTGTTTTTTGAAAACCAAATTACTGCACCCGTTTACCAAGACATTTTAGAGCACTTCATGCTTCCTTCTGCTGACCAGCTTTTTGGAGATGCTGATTTCATTTTCCAGCAGGATTTGGCACCTGCCCACACTGTCAAAAGCACCAAAAGTTGGTTAAATGACCATGGTGTTGGTGTGCTTGACTAGCCGGCAAACTCACCAGACCTGAACCCCATAGAGAATCTATGGGGTATTGTAAAGAGGAAAATGAAAAATAAGAGAGCAAAAAAATGTAGATGAGCTGAAGGCCACTGTCAAAAAAACCTGGGCTTCCATACCACCTCAGCAGTGCCACAGACTGATCACCTCCATGCCATGCCGAATTGAGGTAGTAATTAAAGCAAAAAGAGCCTCTACCAAGTATTGAATACATATACAGTAAATGAACATACTTTCCAGAAGGCCAACAATTCACTAAAAATGCTTTTTTATATAGGTCTTATGAGGTATTCTAATTTATTGAGATAGTGAATTGGTGGGGTTTTGTTAAATGTGGGCCAAGATCATCACAATGAAAAGACCCAACCGCTCAAACTACTTCAGTCTGTGTGTACTGAATTTATATAATACACAAATTTCACCATTTGAATTGAATTACTGAAATAATTGGACTTTTCCATGATATTCTAATTTATTGAGATGCACCTGTATACCAAAGACTGAAGGACATATTGATGTTGAGTCATCTAATTTTTCCTATAGGCCAGTGACGATTACTTGACATCTGACACACCGTTAAACCTGACTCTGGGTCCTGATGCTGCTTACAAACTCAATTTACCAATGGGCAATCGGAGTACCGTGGTCATTACTCGGGATGGACCACAAAAACCCTGCCCTACAATTGTGAGCATGCCTACAGATAGGAATAACATCTGATTAAAATGACATTTTCTTGTCTGGTCCACCATATATATTTGTACTCTAAATCATTTCCTGTGTTCCTCTTTGAGAAAAAGGTCTTAATTTGGACAGGCTCATGTCCAAATTAAGAACCATGCCTTTATTTCTAAATTCCCCTGCTCCCAAGTCAATGCAAACTCAAAGTTTTTCTTTTCCATAAAATTTACCCAGTGTACTGATAAATTCAGTGCAATGTCCAGTGCCAATTCTACATTATACAGATTCTATGACAAAAGGAGCATTTATGATAGTTCCCGATCTATATAAAGGCTTGTTTTTAATTATATAAGTAATAACAACTATTAACAATATATTTAAAAAAAACAAGTTGGAATCATTTTTGACAACAAATGCCTGTTTCATTTACTCATGAATTATATCAAATTTAACACTAAAGTATCTATCTATCTTTTAGTTCAGTGACCTCAAATCAAAGCCGGATCAGGGAGCTAATGCTATCAGGCAAGTTTCAAACAGTTTTTAAGATTACAGGAATGAACTTGTATAGAAGGCCTGAGTGGCAATGTGTAATTACTTTGTTGTTTCATTTTTTTATGGTGGCTTACAAATTTTTATTTATTTATTTTTTTGCTTCCAGCAAAGTTGCAGAGGTAAACTGATTATTAACAACATGATTGACTGTAACATCCAAAGTTTTGTTTTGTCTTTTTTTAAGGTACAGAAAGATTAGATATAGATCAGGCAATGGCAGAGAAGATGGTTGTTTTTTAGATTTTTGCATCCTAACCTGTTTTGCTTGCTTTAAACAAATCAATATCTACCTCATGTTTATTTTAGGACACCTTGGTTGGTCTTGACCTTTTAGTTAGGAACCACTGCTTTAGATGACACATGTTATGGACAGAAAAGCCTTGAAAAGCCATGAAAAAATGATGGTATATATTGTAGTTATGTTACATTAGCTGTTTAGCTAGCCTGTCATAACAACAAGCTATTTATATTTTTTACTAAAGATCTTTAGATAACTTAAGGACCAAAATGAACTGCCTCAAGATTTTATTCAAACAAGACAAATGATTTTAAGATTTAAACGCTGTCACTGAGTTTTTTATCATTCGATGTGTTCTGACTTCTTCTTCCCCAGATTTTTGAATGGCTTTGCCTCAGATCTGAATGTAACAGTTGGGGAGAAAGACTTTGGGGCCATTTACACCAACAATGTGTCAAGATATGAATTGGTGCCACAGGGAGAGTATGAATATTTCATTATATACCAAAGTGACATATCACATACTAGAGAAAAGTCTTTCCTCTGACTGGTGCTTTTCTTATGTCAGTGCTAAGTTCCACATCAAGAACAATGGACAAAAGTGTATCTACAGCCAAAAACTGGGCTTCGGCAGCTCCTTCACCTTGATCATTCAACCAAATTTCACAACTGAAACAAATGTGAGTCGTGGATACATTCTGCACCACAATATAGCCTGAGTGTAACTTTGTGACTAAGGTAACACCTCTGGGTATCTGTCTGTGTTCGGTAGTGTGGAAAGAGCATCCGGCCAGTGATGGATATTGAGCCTAACACTGTACACATGGCCTGGCTGATTCCCCAGTATTTCCTCATCACTGCAGGAGAGGTGGTCTTCTCTGTCACTGGCTTGGAATTCTCCTACTCACAGGTTGGAAAAGACTGAAAACATAAAAGAAGCACTTGAAAATAAAGTCTGACCTAGCATCAAATATGTAAAGATTGACAGTTTCTTGATGTCTTTAATCCATTCCTTTTGCTACTTTATCTTTATCTATATTATCTTTATCTTTATCCTTTATCTACTTTATATTTCATTTGTATTTTGTGGCATTCATGTGAACGGCAAAGTAAGAATTTCATTGTACAGGGAAACGTGTTTCTTAACTGTGCATATGACAAATAAACACTTTGACCTTTGACCTTGACCTTTGCTATCCAGGCGCCCAGCAATATGAAGTCTGTGCTGCAGGCTGGTTGGCTGTTAACCGTTGCTGTGGGAAACATCATTGTGCTCATTGTTGCAGAGGCTGCAAAACTCCCAGATCAGGTAGGCGGATTATATTTAACCATCAAAAATCACAGAATTCATTTTGCACTCATGCTCTTTACAAGGTGTTTCTTGAATAATTGTAAAACCTCTGTGCAGCAGCCAAACTACTCATCTCTAGGTTTTTTTCATTTTACCGGTTGTGTGCCCATGCATACTCAACTAAAACTGGACTTTTTAAAAATTATTTAAAAAAAACCTAGATACTGGCAATGGAAGACGTATTCTGGTCTTTTACTTACATATGGAAGCACATATTTGACATAATTGAATGAATGTGAATTATATCAGCACCTGAATAACATATTTTGAAAATGTATCATTATGGAATACTTAGTTTTGAAAGTTAAATACAGATGAATTTATTGCACTGTAATTCACTTTGACCATCATTTTTCAGAATTTGTGGCCTGAAATTCACTTTGAGAAATTCTCAGTAATCAGTTTCAAGTTGTGCAATTTCCTAACTTTAATTTTAGTATATGTTATTTCAGGAATCTCTAGGTCCACTCCGAGTTTTCTACAGTCAGCTAAGGGTTATGCATTCGGAATTACCACATTTCGTAAAGTGAGACCTAAACGATTTAAGCAACTTTTTAGCCAAATAAATCAAGGATGTATGCAGGTAAATACAGTAAATACAGTGTGTAGTACCTCCAAAAATAGTGCACCCATCTCAAAAATCAACACAGTCTGACGTACCTTCACATTCTCTATACAAAAAAGATTAGTGCGACATTTTGGAAATATACAGGTGCATCTCAATAAATTAGAATATCATGGAAAAGTCCATTTATTTCAGTAATTCAATTCAAATAGTGAAACTTCTGTATTATATAAATTCAGTACACACAGACTGAAGTAGTTTAAGCCAATGGGTTTTTTAATTGTGATTATTTTGGCCCACATTTAACAAAAACCCATCACAATTAAAAGACCCATTGGCTTAAACTACTTCAGTCTGTGTGTACTGAATTTATATAATACAGAAGTTTCACTATTTGAATTGAATTACTGAAATAAATGGACTTTTCCACGATATTCTAATTTATTGAGATGCACCTGCACTTATCTACTTCCTTAGAAAAAGTCTGATGAAAAGACTCATATCTGTTTGTTAAATATGAAGTGGGAGCCAGGAGATAGATGAAATTACCATAAAGACTGGAAACGGGAAAACGGCTTTCCAAAATGTCAGGCTGGTTCGTTCAACTGAACTCCAAATTAACATTGTGTGTGTTTGTGTTCACTAGTGGGCTGAGTACATCCTCTTCGCCTCTCTGCTGGTATTAGTGTGCATCATCTTTGCCATAATGGCCTATTTTTACACCTACACTGACCCAGCCAAGATAGAATCCCAGTTTGACCAGATGGAACCTGAAGAGAAGAAGAAGGAGAAGAGTGTGGAGATGGAAAGAAGGAGCTCTGACTCCAGCTCTGATGAGGAGGTCAACAAACAGTCCAGGATTTAAAACTCTCCACTGTGTTTCCCTCTGCTTATACCGTTTGAATTCTGCTCAGTGCTGTGCTTCATGTCCTTTGGTCATTTTGTCAAAGCAGTCCCGAGCACTGCTGGACATGTAGTGGTTAGAATGAACGGACAGCCTGAGTGAAACAGTACAGAAGTTGTAAGGACACAGAAGGAGGACTTAGATAGTTAGGCTCTTGGTGGACAGTGTCAGTGAAGGATCTTGAAAGGGATAATTCAAACACTATTATCACTATTCTATCTTAAAATCTTGAGAGAATATTCTGTTGCTTAAGTTACTCATGTAATTAAAATTCCTGGATCTTTACTAGTCATTCATTTGTGCTTTAATAAATTTATTTTTACAGTGATTTATTTTGCACTGTGTAGCAACATCTTTATAGAATTTTTGTTCCATAGTATGTGATAACATACTGGAGTACACATACAAAGAAACCATTTGTATTTATTTCCAAGCACAATGTTGTATCTGTTGTAATACTGTAATTCTTACTTTTATATATAGTGCATGATATTCTCATATGCTCCAGGTTAAAATCAAACACAAAAGACTGCTTATTTAGCCAAAAATATTTCATCATAGTCCACATTGAAGCTCATATTTCATTTTCGTTAGGAAGGATACTGCCTTGTCATAATGGCCGTTCATCAAGAGGTTAGAAAGGTTTTGTTAAGCCTGTGCATTAGCCTCCTTTTAAATAAAGGTCTTTTTCTGAACATTAAAAATTGGCATATACAGTGTATGGATAAGTGAACAAAAAACATAAGAGTAAGCAATGGTGCTTTATAAATTTCATCTGCTAAAATGACGGGGGAACTATGGACTCTAAGTGATTTTACCATTTACACAAGGATGATGGTCCCAAACTAAATATGCTCCTAACATTTCATAAATTATGGGCAGTGGCAATTTAATGCATCAGCTGTTCTTGCGACCTGAGTGAAAAAATGGTGGAATATAGGAGAGGAGAGGGGTGATTAAAAAATAGCTCAAAAAGAAAATGAGACCAGCACTAACTCTAAAATTGAACAAATTTAACTGAAATTTTCAAAAAGGTTCAGAATGACAAAGTGGCAGGCACGAACCCTGCAACTCAGACAATTAAAGTTATTTCACAGCTCTCTGGCGACAAATGCTAATGATAGCAGAGTCCCAAGAAGACCACAAGAAACGGTGAAGAAGACCAGATAGTGGCACTACCAGGGCTGGACACTGACTCAAAAGCAACTGAACCATGCACAGCAGGGTATTTAAGACAGCTCCAGCAAACTGGAGAGACTCCCAAAACTGGGGGAACATAAGCACTGTTGAGCAGTGGGCCAGAGATCTTATACAGCATTGATCCCATCACTGACACCTGCTGTACATACTGGGCCAAAGGGGATCTGGAGACTTGTCAAAGCACATCTGTCTACTTCGGCAAGTCTGGGTTTAATTCTAATGCTTGTTATTCTGGCATTAATATGTTGCGGACTTTGTACAGCTTACAATGCATCTGGTGTGGTCTCTTTGCTGTTGTGTTGAACTGTTGAAATATGTGATGAAAAATAAATAAGGTGAACTAATGTACAGTATGTTTGTTGTAGTGAGGATAGACCTGGTAAATCAGTTTCTTGTGGTGATGGTAGGAAAAGGGCCAACAGACAGATCAAGCCCAGGGACCTATGACAGGGTTCTTACAGACCCCGAATGCTTAAATATTGTACAAGATATCAAAGTATTGGCTACACAATTTGATTATAAGCTAGTTATATCTATCAGTCCCCCATTTGATCACAAAGCAAATTGTAGCCAAGAGGTGGTCTAGACACAGGAAGGACATTAAGTTAGCATTAGATCTTTATTTCTCATGTCACTTTGAAAGCTTACATTTAACTTTGAATTCTCAAATGACACAAGCAAAGATTATATACAATACTAGAAACTGTCAGCTATGATAAAAGAAACCAAATGTACACATTTTGCAGTTTTTTTTTTCTGGAGCATATTTTTGCCAGAGGCAGGTGCGCGTAACATATAAGCATTCCTTATTTCCATACTTAAATCTTTGCAGTTATAAAAATATCAGATATTTCTTAATTTCTTTCAATCCCTGTGTTGACAAGTGCGTCTTGATGCAACTCTTCAACATTATTGCTGCATTAGCACAGTAGTAAATTGTGGAACTCTTAAGTAAACATATAGTAAAACATGGCTATTTAGCAACTTTTTTTTAATTTTTTCCCCTCATACAAGTTCCTTTAAATAACACTTTAAAGTGCAAAAAAAAAAAGATCTGAAAACTGGGGGAAAAGGTGCAACTCATACTATAAACATTGGGTGAAAGCATAAGAGAGGACATGGCACTTATATAGCACATTGTGGATGTAAGAACAGCAATGTCTGGAGTGAGGGAACGGGGATTGTGTTGATTCCTATGGCTCATCTTGTCCTGATCTGCTTTAATTTGGCCATGAGCGGGTGTCATGAAGCGATTGCCAGTTATTCCTCATCTCTACTTCTGATTCTAAGTAATGCTAGGAATAAATTACAAGCCAAGGAAAAATAATACTTCACATGGTATTAACATTTCACATAGCCCAAAGCGGTTCCCCTTGAAACTGTCCTCAGATTCACTAAACAGTTATTTATTAACAGCTGCTGACACTGATCTACTTCATTCTTTTGGTAAACAAAGTGAAATTGTCTAACCATACTGCAAGTATGACTACAAAGACTAAGGAAAGGCTTCTCCCTCTAAACAAAGTAATTTCATAGTTTGTTAAATAACTCAGCGGGTGATTGAAATGGACGATTGGAACTCAGTCATGTAGAAAGAAAACACTGATGAATATTGAACTGAATTTCAGTGATGAAATGCCACAACATAGATGCATCTCAAAAAGGCAAGGCATTTTCTGTTCTGTCTGTTGGAGTAACTTTAAATATCTACTTTTAAACATTATCAATATCTGCAAAATGCACATGACCATTTTGTACACAGTGATTTTATTTCCCGCTATGACAACTTGTAATCATGTAGAGCGTGGCAACCCCCTTCCCCTTCTGCCTTGGAGAACAAAGTCCACTTAAAGCACTTTACCTGAGGTTTGATTAAGAATGCTGCAATTTGCTTAAACAGGGAGTGTTACAAGAGCATACACACAAACATGCTCGCAGATGGCACACACGCACAGCTTGCACACAAAGATAATATCCCTGCAGGTTCATCAAGCATGCTTTCAGAGGTTCTGGGGATATGACACCTGCATTAAGACGGGGACTGAAGACTTGTCCTGGATTTGATGGAGATTTTCAGCTCCCATGTAGACACACGGTGATGTGAAGCTGCAGAAGTCTCACATTTCCACAGCCCAGAGTCTGTCTAGCCTGTTGCTGTTTTTCTGGTGGGTTGCTCACACCTCAAGTCCCATCATAGCCGATTCCACGTGCTCTGCTGCCCCCCCCCAAACCTCTCCTCATAAATGAGTACGAGAAACTCTGGAGAGCTTCTCGGTTATTATCCATTTTGAATTTCAGTAATTTTTACAGGCTAGGTTAGCATCCCCCCACACGAGACGTCAATGGTGCTGATTTACTTGACCCCTGACTTTTAACTCTCTGACCAGTCTGTGCTGTTTGGCAGGGGTGGGAGCCAGTCACTATGGGGAGGAGGAGGATGTCCTGCTTGTAGAAAAACTGAAGAAAAAAAAAAGTGTAGATAAGAATGGTACAGGTTAGTAGATGGCATCTAGAGCCCAAACTTAAAAATGCAACAATACAGCTAAAAATCTGAGTTCCATGAACACAGATTTGCTTTTGTGGATAAATTCTGAGTGGAATACACTTACCTCTGGAGCCTGTGGACCATGTGGACTACCAAGGAATCAGAGATGCTGGGGTAGGCCTCTTCAGCCAGCAGGATGGCCTCCCTCAGCTCATCTAAGACCATGGGGTTCCCGTTCACCTGCTCCTGTCTTGCCTTCAGCTGGGAGGGAGGACGCAGACGATGAACCAATCTGAGAAGTCCAATAACCAGTCTGGGCAGAATTCTGTGACATGTCCAAATCTCAAAACCTAATGTGCTGTTGTTCCTCCGTGCGCTACCATAATAACTCAGACCCACTGATGCGTGTACTGTACCTCTTTAGGTGCCCACTGGCATCTGGGTATCAAGACTTTGGCAGCTGATCCCTAAAGTCCTGTAAGTTAGTAGGTGGAGCTGCCATGGATCAAACTTGCTCACATTATCCAACATCCTGTTGCTGGTTCATGGTTTGTCCCTCCCCTGACTACTGTTGGTAGGTTTGCACTACTTCTGTCATAGCGTCTAATATCTCAGACCATGACCTGTGACACTGTTACAATGTTACGTTATTTGCTTCATCTAGGGGCGGACATGATGCTTTGGCTCACTGGTGTAGTTGACAATTGATTTAACTAATCAGTCCAGCTCTACTTGGAACTGGGAAACACTACTGAGGGTGCTGTGTAGAGTTTGGATCCTAACCTATTAAGTGAGAAATCATGTGTGAAGCAGATTCATTTGTAGCCAGCCTGATGGAGCTTCTTACCTCAGCTAATGCAGGATAGATGACTGTGGCCAGGCTCTGTGAATAAGGCCTCTTTGGAATGTCTTTTGTCTGTGGAAACAAAGATGTGTGAAATTGGGATAACAGGAGAGTGGAGGCAAGTTAAAGTAGCACAGCCTCACCTTAGGGAATTTTTTTTTTTTTAAACAGCACAGCATGCATTTCCCTCCAAACAATGTCACACCATTTTAGTATGCGTTAGTTCTTATCAAACAGTGCAAATGGTCTCACCTGGTCTGTTGTCCCCGACTGCCCCTCTCCGTTCTGCAGCTTCTTGGGGTCCTTCTCTCGGATGGTGAAGATCCAGTCATCGTTGCCAAAGTCATTCCCACCTGACGCCTGGCAATCCTGCTCTCTGAATGGATTTGAACATATCAAGTAAGTAATGAAGCCATGTGTGATAAGTGCTTAAAGCTCATCATAACAAATGTAGGAGGATGAGTCAAAATTATCATGAGATGAAAACTAATGTAGAGGAATTGTGAATACAGTGTACTGTATTTTCACAGTACACCAGGAAAAGCATCAACAGACTTACGAGTCAGACTCATCAGAACTGGACTCTGTAGTTCTCGACTGCTCCGTCTTCCACCTCTTGTACTTGTCCACCAGCTCCGTCAGGTAGGAGGTCTTTTTTGCGTGGCGAACAATCAGCTTATGCTTCAACAGCTCTTTGGCAGTTGGCCTCTGTGGACATGAAGAGAAGCAAGAGAGATGAGAGCAGGATCAAGTCTGTACTAACTAACTAAATAAATCCCTTAAATGTGGAAAAGCCACTCACAAAACTCGGTTCTTTGTTGAGACAGGCCTCGACAAACTCCTTGAGCGGTTTGCTGTAGTTGCCCTCCAGTGTAGGTGGGTTGTTCTTTGGGATGAGGAATAATACCTTCATGGGATGGAGCTCTGAGTGAGGCGGTTCACCTTTTGCCAACTCAATGGCTGTGATTCCCAGAGACCAGATATCTGCCTGGAATGCATAGGGATGTATAGTCATAACTTTGCATCCAGAATACATAGACAATCAGAGCTACTACAACTCCTTACAGTAATCCTCCACTTACTTAATTTTGAGGTTCTGTGACCTTTGACCAGCAGTGTGTAAAGCAGCCAGAAAACTGTGCTTAAAATTACTGAGTTGTAAAAAAACAAAACAAAACAAAAAACTACTACTTTAACAACTTTATACAGTCAGTCTCAGTCTGCCGGAAATGACTGTGCATCTCAGCAGAATAAGCACATACTGTAAATTTGTGGTCCCCAAACCACTGGTGTTTTCCAAATGCACAGCAGTGCAAATAACTGTCAAAGCAGCAATGGAAAGATTTCTTACTGTGAACATAGCTCAAGGAAATACAGTTCAGCCAACAACAATACTGTGAGTCACCTAAAAAAATTGAACTGTCTGTGCTGTGAAAACTACTTGGATTATTTGTGGCTAGTGGGAGCTAACTGTCCTACACCTGAATGCCTCAGCTGCATGAAAAAAAAAACTGTCAAGTTTGGCAATGGTACTAAGTGATCTCAACAGACATCTCGAGACAAAACACTCCACATTAGCCAGCAGTCATGCGACGTAAAAGACGAGGGTCACATGACTGATGGAGACAGTTGAAGAGGTCTATTAGCTGCTAGCTTGTGTAGCTGTACTACAGAAGAAAGTAAACACTGAAGGAGCTCCCAACTCGACTGTCTCTGAAAAATTCTTGTTAATCAATCTGCCCCATTCTTTTAATTAGAATTAAAAAAAAAAAAAAGACTGAAGAACAAACTCCACAAAGCCACCCTCCCACAAAAATATAAGATTAAAGCCATACCCATCTTTGGGAAAATGCAAAACATATTTTGAAAATGACTGTTCCAGTATAAATGGCTTTCCAAACGCTGTATCACAGTTTTATTATCACAGAATTCACCAACTCCGTTCTGACTAAAGAAAGGTCATCTGACTAGAGAAAGATCAGACAATAGAGTTGAAACCGCTCAGTGTTACTGCAGTAAAAAGCCATCAAACAGCATTTTCAAGAATCAGTATCTAATGAAAAAAGAAATGCCACGTTAACTGCCTCCTCCAGTCATGTGACCTTTAATGCAGTACAGTATATGGCGTTTCCTCTTTGCTGTCACTTTAGTGTTCTGCTCTTGATACCTGAACTGAGCCCGATGGGACCCCTTGGTACCTGAAGGTTCAGGTCAGGTTCAGACAGAAATTTAGAAATTGCTCAGGTTTGGCCACATAGGTCAAACTTTAGGCTGAACAGGTGTATTTGCACTTGTAAATGAATCCATGCTTTTTCTTTAGTGGAGGATAATTTAAAGTGCTCTGGATATTAAAAATTAAAACGATGAGCCGGTGAAGTGCACAACAACGCTATCCATGATTTTAGATGCATGAAGGCCATAGAAAAACACCACACAAACTCAGCTGCATCGGGCTTGGTTTAGGTTCGGACAGAAATATTTAGCCTGATCCATACTCTAGTGTACAGTATAAATAAAACCCAGTGGCTTTGGCCTCACCTTAGAGTCATAGGCCGACTGTTTGATGACCTCAGGAGCCATCCAGAAGGGTGTGCCCACAAAGGTGTTGCGTTTGATCTGGGTGTCAGTGAGCTGACCAGCTACTCCGAAATCTGCCAGCTTCACCTCTCCTTGCTCAGACAGCAGCACATTGGCAGCTGTGGAGGGAAAGACAGGTTGTGAGATGCTATACCTCTGTCTATACTATTTATCTGCATCACCAATTTATTTCATAAAGAGGGAACCACTATCAGAAGCCTTTTAGCATTCACCTCAGGTCCCCATTGTGGGATCAATAAAGTCCTACCTACCTAATGACAATACAGACTATATCATAAATGAAACCATAAGTGGGCTTCAATACCATTAACCTGCTATGTGATATTTGTGTGTGCTCAGTGACACATTTAGTCAGCTGTAGACTGTGCCCTATCAGCTGTAAGATACCTTTGATATCCCTGTGGATCTTCTTCTCAGAGTGCAGATACTCCAGGCCCTTGAGGATCTCTCTCAAGATTGTGGCGATCTGGGTCTCATCCAGAGCACCAGGCTCCATCTTTGAAAGAAAAGCATTAGATAAAATATCACCAGCCCTATCCTTTATGAGACTTTACTATTTACTAGATACACGTGCATCAAGATTAACAGATAAGAAAGAAAGTGTGGCAGAAACCTGGTGCAGTGAAACACATACCAAGTCTAATGCTGAGCCGCCACCTAAATACTCCATAATGATCCATAACTTTGTGTCCTGCATCAGTGAAGACAGAGGCGAAAAGAGAGAGGTCATTTATTAAGATGGGTACTGGGTTATTGAGAGGTTGTCTGAGCCTACAGTAACTACTTTTAACGCAGGATTGCTCAGGGAAAAATGTATGTAGAAGATGAGACATATTGGAGGTTTGACTTGTGCATGTGTGTAACAAGCATCACCTTCAGGTATGAGCCATAGTACTTGGTGACAAAAGGGCTGTCGCACTGGCTCAGCACCGTGATCTCCTGCTGGATGTCTTCAATCTCGTCCTCTGCTTCCTCCAGGTCTATGATCTTGATGGCCACAACCTTCTGGGTGCGATTGTCAATGCCTTTGAACACCTCGCCAAAGGAACCCTTGCCAATGCGTTCCAGCTTGGTGAACAGCTCCTCTGGGTCCACTTTGGCATTCTGGTGGGGAAGGGGAACAAAGCAGGGAAGGAAGGGGAAGATGGATTTATGGAAAGAAAGACCGAAAAAGGAATGTTTGAAACAAGTGACAACTGGGGAGTTAAAAGCAAACACCAGCCATTCTTAACATTAATTTACTGCCAGCAATAATTTGTCTGTGTACAGAGATAGAAAGATAAACATCCTTCTCACTTTCTGAGAGTTCAGCATCACATCTCTAAATGTCTCATTTTGTATGATCAACACAATCATAAACAGATGAAATCAGTAAATAATCATATCCGACACTTTTTGCTTGAAAAGAACATTCTGTGAAGGTCCTCCAAAGTGTTTGACTAAAACATATTTTCATACTACAGAAGTCAACCTAAAAATAAAACATTTCCATGAAAAGTTTACTGGTCTGGCAAATCTTTAGAATCATTTGATTTGTGTTATGTTTTGTGAGTCACTGTCCTGTCACCTCTTTCATATTTTTGTGGGTTTTGGACAGACCGGGTGCTTGTAAAAGATCTCTAACATCATATTGCTTTTACAGCCAAACAGGAAACTCTCAGGCATAATTCTTGAGGCCACAAGAATAAAAAAGACAAATCAAGTAGCTTTGCTTGATTTCAAACTATGTTAGGGTGGTCAGACAAAGAAAAGCTTTTTTAAAAGCCAGGGGATGTGCTGACATATTCAATGAATACAACAATAACTAAGGCATACATCCAAATTTTCTGTAGCACACTGTAGTGTAATGAAAAACCAACCTGAATGCTACAGGAAGTGACTTAACTCTCCAGAGGCTGTTATGTGGGAAATGCAAGCGCAGGCGCTGACAAAAACAACTTCCTTTTATGAGCTCTTTTGGGTAGAGAAAGGGTCAATACCGTCTGTTTTGAGATAGCTAAAAATTAAACAGCATGACAGGACCTTTTTGGTGCCTTGAAAGATATTTATTCAAGAAACTAAACAGTGATTCTGCTAATGGAAAGTGGTGCAGTGATACAGCAACGAGTTTTATTTAAAAAAAAGAAAAAAAGCTTTGTTAGAAAAGGTTCAAACTGGAACAAGCGAAAGACAAATGATGACTGCTGCTGCCAAATTTACATTTTACTCTGCTGGGGCAAGACCTATATTGAACGGGTAACCTGTGAAACATCTGATTCCACTTGTCTCTGTGTCCTGTAGTTAATTTGGGAACACTAGCTGCCTTCACATTACTCGACTTACTTTAAAACAAACAAACAAACAAAAAAAAAACCCTGCTTACAACACAGGGAATCTGGTGCATGAAGCAGTTTACATTAGAGCAGTTAGCACCTCTAGTTATCTACCCAACACAATGATGTCCTATAGGCACTATCCTAAAGATAGCTGCTGAGTCGAGAACAAGACTCCCGAATACTGAGTTAGAAAGCTCCGTTGCCTTCCAGTGATAACTGAAATATTGGAATTTCGCATCCAATGTCCGTCTTGCTGTTGCAAAAATGTGGCATTCAGTGGAAGTCTGCCGTCAATGGCAACACAGCAAAAATATAAACTAAAACGTGCCCTATGGGTTATAGTTTGCCTAAATAGTTTGGACACGGCATGGCACGTATTTGCTTTCGTGTTTGAACTCATGGTAGCATAAACATAACAGCAGTGCATCATAAGATGATTTCCAATATTTCCCGACAGCATCAGATTTTACGAGGCTTCCTACTTGGGTCCTAAAATACCCCAAATCACTGAAGGGTGCAGTGCACAAAACCACAGCAGGGAATCACAGACTGGTACATTTTGTTCTGGTACTGACCTAAATGACTTATTGAGGAGCAAACCGTAAAGACATATGGCTTACCTGCATCCCCGGCAGGTTACCCTGAACGGGAGAATGGGCCATGGTGATGCTGCCTGGATCTGCGCCTCGTCCAACAACGCAGAGCTGAGATCTCGCTTTCTCCCACCTTTATGTTTACAGTTTCGGATGTGGTACCGTTAATGTCAGCAGTCCTCCAGAATACCTGGTCATCCAGGCCTACTGACAACTGTCTCCGGTACTTTTATGTAGAAAATGTCCTTCGCTCACACACTGTTGTACCTTTCTTGCGTCGCAACAACCCCAAGTTTTCCCAAAAACAGCGGAACCAGCTAACTGACGCTTGCTAACGCTAAATTTGAAACTGCAAACAAGAAATCCGCAATGTTAGCTTGCTAATCGGTTGGCTAAGCGTTAACTAGTGCGTTAAATGCCATTTGCCACTCAAGGAAGCAAACTTTAATTCTTAAAAACTATCAACTGACAACAGCTATTTATTTAAAAAAATGTCCCAACTGTCACTTTCTAAACACGTATTCTCTCACTAACGGTGTTGTTAGCTAGCTAGCCAACCCACGCAACGACCTGACAAACATTCTGTCGGTGAGCTGACTCGGAGCACAATTTGTCTGCATAACGCAAATGTCACCCACAAAACGGAATCATAAAAAAACTGATTACCCAGTTTTTATCTTTGCGCCAACTTATCTTCAGCAGCTGTACAGGTCTGGTTTTTGCGGTAAATATAACTCGCCAATGTTTTTGTTTCCTCCCTCATTTTCCTCCCGTACTCTCAGCCATCTTGTTGGTGCCGTGACGCCTGGCTAGGCGGATCCGGATTAACAACATCCTCTTTCATCCAGGTGCTGATTTAGGTGGATGAACCCGGGTCCCCAGACCTTTTTAAATCAACGATACATAACGAGATCCATATGAGTCCTGTATTTACACGAAATCCTATGTGACAACATTTTTATCGGCAACTGTGCTCTGGTCCAGATTGACTGAGAATGTACGGTTATGGGTAATTAATAGATCAGTTATCTTTTACACAACTGTACGCCGAATACATTTACTGATTGCGTTAATTTTCTGTTCTGCATGGGGCCTTGTGAAAGTCTCTCAGGGACCACTCTCTTGGGAACCACTGGCTGGTAATCATACTGAAATGCACTTTTCTTCATTAAAAGCTGCCTTACTTTAGTAACTTTATACTTTTGTAACACAAATGCAATATGAGAGTAACCTAAATCGAATTTTGATCATAGTGTAGCCCCGATCAATTTAATGGACATTTCTTGAGTGTGACCACAAGAGGGCGCCAGTGACTAAATGTGCCTGCAGACGCATCCTTGTGTAATGTGGATACTGAAACCGGTGCATCATCGCGTGCTGCGGCTAGAATTAATAATGGAATGGTCCTGTATTACTGCAGCTGAGAGGCTAATTATATATTTGTGTCTGACCCGAGAACAGAATCTGATCATAATGATAGCTGCGGTTGTTTTCAACCTGGTCGAGGGAAACTGAGTAAACATGGGTAATTCAGAGAAGATACTGCCTACACATTAGGAAGGAATTGCAGCATGATTGTATGATTATTGCTGCAGCCTTTAAATTGGATTTCACTGTTAGGAGGGATCATGGGTTCTATAGGTGATAAAACACAGAGATCTCACAGAACACTGTTGTTTAGGCTATAGTGGAGAGTGTTAACATGTCCCCCTAAACAGGCTACAAGAGATTTTCATTCGAAACCTTGTACAACTGTGTGGCAGAAAATACATATTTATGAAGGAATAGCCCTCACAAATTAATTTGTAGATGAAAGTGTGCGCAGAGCGGCTCTGGTTTGCGAGGCTCATCATCGCTGCGTCCTGAGCTCAACGCGTGTACTGGGAAGCACTACTTCCCTCCTCCATGCGTAAATTATATAGGGCAGGGCGGGAATGATTTGCTACCTCCATTTCAGAAAACCCGGCCGAACGGAGTAGCACATCACGACTTGATTATTGTGTAGCCAAGGCGAAACAAAAATGGACATCAAGGATCAAGGAGCTCAAATGGAGCCGCTCCTACCAACGGTAAGAGAAAATAGATATGTGTTTTGTGTTTATATATTCAGTTTCATATAGCTTTTGAATCATAGACAAACCTGAATGGACTGTTGGTCCCCAGTTTATGTAATTGTTCTTTAGAATAACGCAGACACAGTCAGGATTAAACGCTACATCAATATATGATTCATATTCAATGCATGTGTATTTCAGTATGACCCATATATTGACTGCTTCACCGGTGGTGTGCCTCTTTGATATCATGATAAATATGGATGTTGCACATCACAAATTGGCATGATTGATATGTTTCCGTGTCCACAGTTCATATTTGAGCAACAATATTATTCAAACTACACCTGTGCCCTCACGCAGTGCGCATTTGTAATGCTGAATCGGTTGATACAATGTTACACAGCAGCTACAGTTAAAATTCACTCTATTGCCTGCATAGAAAGGATCCCCTTTGTCTTTCAGCAAAATCATGGTTTACCAAGTTGGCTGTTCATTTTATGTTCACTTTTATCAAGCTGTTGCTTTAAGTGTACTGCTGGTTCAAGATGCTTCACCAGTGAGGAGACAGAGGGAGGTATATTCCTCATCAGTTAGATGTATGAGATCACTGTCTTTATATATTTCCACAAGGAGATTTGCTGGTTCATTGCAACACTTTCATAGCCTATTTTGAGTGTAGAACACTTGATATGACATGATAATCTGATTCTTTCACATGCGTACTGTACATGATAGCCCTGGCGTCCCTCCCTTCTTTTGAAATCACCATCCATCCACCTCTGACTTCTGCTAACTAGCATCTCAAAGACGTTTTTATTCTCTTCAGTATGGGATCAATTTGTATCACATGTTGGTGGAGTACAACAAGGAGCAAAGTGTTCCAAAAATGTGTCCTGTCAGGTCAGAGTCCTCTGAGCATACTGTCAGACTTTCAAACAAGCCTAATGTCTCAAGCCCACCTCTGCAGTCTGTCTCTCCTCATTAGCATTCAGGTGAGACTGCGCTGTCAAAGGAAAAAAAAATCCACTGTCTTGGTTGCACTGCCAGATGAAATATATTGCTTTGTTTCCCATCCTAAAAGTAGTGATTTCTCTAGAGGCAAATCAGCGCTCTCCTTTTTTGTTCTATTTGTGGACACGTTACACAAGGACAGTTTTCCAGATCTTACAGAGTACAGTGAAGGCTGACTGATGTGGCGTGGGATGGCTGTTCTGTTTCCCCTGCAGTCTCAGTGCAGGGTGGTTGCTTCCCTGTCATTGTAACTCATTGCTGCTTCTCCTGTGCCTCAGCCTACGCAGCAAGCAAATGCGTTGTCATGGTATCACCAGGATGTGTATGGGTATGTGAGGTGTTAGTATGGTGAGAATTTCAGGGGCTCCTCAGTACACAACACAGCTAGACAAAACATTGCATAGTACCCCATGCTACCAGATTACCAAGGTTCCAAGGTCAAGCATGAGGGTATGTTTAATTTACAAGAGGAAGGACTGTATTTGAAAGCATCATCTCTAATACCGCACTCAGTTGCTGGCACTTGAGTTTACTACATGTTACGGAGGTTCTTAACAGAGCATCTGGCATGACAGTAATACACCTACGTTTGCCCTGTTGAGTAATTTCTTGATGTTCTTTTATTTGCAGGAACAAAGTTCCCAAGAAAATAAAGATCCAGTGAGTACATTTCTCATTCACTTCATCATGGCCTGCAAAAATGTCACATTGATTTGCCCAGTAATAACAATGACAAATCGGTTTAATGCACTTGTTAAAAACCTGTTTTAAAACGCAGGGATAAAATCAGAAAATCCATAGTAAGTAAGAAAGGGCAAGCATAATGAACGGGGGGTCACAGCAGTGGAACACAAAGTTCAGCAATGGAAAGTTCAGTCAAGTACTGGACTTAAGCAGAATTTTAAGGAATTTTTACTTTGAGTATTTATTAATTTTTACTATTTTATACCTTTTGCTCCACTACATTTCAGAGGAAAGCACTGTACATTTTACTTTATTGCAGAACTTGAATTATTTTGCAGATGAATATTTTACATAAAAACAAGATTATAAAATCAGCTATAATCCCTGTTTTCTGAGAAAACCACCATATAGTACCTGCAGACAGACAGAATTAGAGACTAGCTGGTGAACATAGTGGGACATTTAGCAGCTAAAGAGCCTGATATTAATCACACCTGTTGGTGGAGACCAAAAATGAGCTAAAAGAAAGTGAATATTGGACTTAAATTTATCAGGTGGACATAGCTAATGCTAATGTTTCTCTCTGCTTGCTGGATGTGTACATAAGATGCTGTTAAATATAATACTTCACTATTATTTTTACTGTGCATTTCTGCTGCCCCCAAGTGGTCAGAAATCCACTAGTGCAGGTTTAAAAGGGCTCCTTGTTATGCTTCAGATGTCTGAGTTGGTAGGTTCCTCCAAAGAAACATTTCTCTTCTAAATTCAAGGTCCAATAGTTCATAAAAATGTCCAAACCATTCATATAAATTTGTGTAGCAGAACATTCTGTTTTCTTATTAATTATCTCAGGACACCTAAGATTGATCTTGTGACCCTTTGCAGGACCCTGATGCCACTAAAGTAAACCTTACTTTTAATGTTATATAAAGTAGTTGATAATAGTTCCACCTTGACCAGATACAAGCGTAAAATACTAATGTCATATAAAAGCTTACATGGTATAAGTGTAAGACAACAAATGAGCTAGCTGCACAGAAGAGTTTAGATGAATGCATGTCTGTTCTGACAAATTCTTGCTTATGCAGCTATGGTGCTGTGAGCCAGACTGAGGATAACAGTCAGCTCTAAGTGTCTGCCACAGGCCAAACTGTGAGCCCTCCACTTACTATAGCACTATTCTTGCCCATTAGCACTTCAAATAATTAGTTGTATATGTAATTGTGAAACTAAAAAATGGGTTGTGTTTGAACAAATTCAAACAATCTCAGAAAAAATCTTTTCCAATCATCCTCCTTTAATCTTATAATGTCTCTGATGAACTGTAGTGGTGATGGTTTGCTGGAGATTTATAAGTAACTATCAATTTGTTCGCCGAAAAGTTTTAAAGGGCACAAAGCTGCTTATTGACACAACTAGTCTGTTTATTTGCTTTGTGTTATAATAGAAGTGCAGGTGGTAGGTAGAATATGTGGTGTAACCTTTAGTAATTGTGCAATAAAACAGTTTTAGATTAGATTTAGGACTACTTTGTGGACGCTGACTTTGTGAAACGCCACTTCAAACAGATTCAGTGCTATTATGGCACTGGCCTGATCTTAAAGAAAATGTATGACATTTTGAAGAATTTGTTCATTCAAGAGAGTTACGTGAGAACATTGCTTCCGCTTCCATGTCTGCACATGAATAAGCGTATTTCCCACAATACCAAACTCTTCGTTTAATCTTGAATTCAGCCGCAAGAACATCTGCTAGTTTTGTCTTTTAAAAAAAAATAAAATCCTTTATTTTGCATGACTTTTGGCAGGAAGTACATGCTCTGCTGCGCCTTCTCGATGATGGCACAGCAGAGGATGTACTTCCTGCGTCAGCTCAGGAAGTTCAACCTGCCCCAAGAGCTGCTGATACAGTTCTACAGAGGAATCATCGAGTCTGTTCTCTGCACTTCCATTACTATCTGGTTTGGATCTGCAACCAAGCTGAACAGGAACAGACTCCAGTGGACAGTCAGGTCTGCAGAAAAGATCACTGGTGCAAGCCTACCCTCCATGGAGGATCTGTACACCTCATGGGTCAGAAGGAGGGTGGAGAAGATTTCTACAGACCCCTCACACCCGGGACACAATCTGTTTGAACTCCTCCCTTCTGGACGGCATTACAGGTCACTGTACACCAAGACAACCAGGCACAAGGACAGTTTCTTCCCCCAGGCCGTCACTCTGATGAACACTTGACCCACAACAGTATGACTGGACAATAACCCTCAGGGCAGTAAATATACATTGTACATATAGATTCGTCGAATCCAGACTGTGTGTATATAGTATTTTATTTTTACTCCTAAGGCACATTCCTTTGCTTGATAGCACATTAGTTCTTTACTTCTGTTCTCAGCCCTATATTGGTTACTGCTGCCTTACATAAGGCCATGTACAATACATACATTCTGATTCTGATTTCAACATAGCCAGTAATGAAAGACAAATGATGTTGTATTTGTTTAGATTGTCATCATTTTAAGCAGCTCTTATGTTACCAGCGAGTAAAAGCTTAAAGCATCAGAAACATTGCTAATACACATACAGTATATTCTTTTTATATTAAATATATTAGTTTGTACAGTGTTAAACTGTTTGAAATGCCCATGTACTTGATTTTAATGCCAGTGAATCAGATGACTGCATGTTTTGTTGCGATGGAGAGATAACGCTGTGTTGAAGCAATAAAGGTTTCCAGGCATTTGAACCAAAAAATGGTTCATGTGTTAAAGCTTCGGGTGACCATGAAACCACCTAGTAGTCAAAAGAAGTCATCACAGGAATCTGTGTACTCAGTTATGTGTAGATAGACTTTGAAGCAGGCCCTTTTGCATTTATCAGTATGCATAAGGGCCAACAGAGCTTTCATAATGTGTGAAACATGGGTTTGATTCCCACATTGCTTCAGAAATATAATAATAAGGATAATCACCTTTATTTGGCAGCCATCTGTGGTGCCAACTCAACCGATGGCTCTAACCATCAGTTCAGTGTCTTGCCCAAGGACACTTGACATTTGGACTGCAGGCACCGAGATTCAAACCTCCAATCGAATCTACCCTAAACCACAGTTGCCCCCATTAATTAAAAATGTGTCTTCAGAATAGTCAACAGAATGTTCTTAATATAAACAAAATAAACATATTTTATAAAGCAGTCAAAATGCACATGTGAGAAGACTGAATGTGTTTCAGTGACTGTGCAGACAGGGAAGGTGGGAACATGGAGTTGGCTGCTATTCTTCATAAACAATATTAGTTCAGAGAGTGTGTGGTGAGAATGCTTGTGTGTATCCAGGCTCACAAACAATAAATGATGACAGCGTAATGTGTACTGTATATGGTTTACTTTGTTGGGAGAAATTAAATGGAAATGTTCCTGTGCTGGGGATAGAGCATGGATCGGCCTGCCGTGTATTTCTGTCTGAACCCGACCACTGCACGAGAATGCCCCCTAAGCCCGACCCGAGCCCAACGCAGTTGAGCTTGTATGGTGTTTTTCCCCTTATCACAAAGCAGACATTTGAGTGCTTCAGCCATCTAGCCTAAAGTGTGACCTACATGTCCGAACCTGGACCTGACCCAAACTTTGTTGGTCTTGAATCCTTATGAAACTTGAGTAGAATTCAAGTGGACCAGGTCCTGGATTCGACTTGGACTTGATTGACATGGCCCTAATTACAATCCTGACATAGGCTCTTTGCCAGGCTGTCCATTTAGAGCTTGTTGATTGGCTGAGTTTGAGATCAGTGAGAACAGATGGAGGAAATCTGCTGGAGTTGCCTGGGCTTGTACTTCTGAGCGTGGTGTTCTTGGATCAGTGTGAAGTCTCTGTTGGATTTGGTGATCAAACTGTGCAGGCTGGAAGGCAGTCAGGAAGCCTTCCCACTGCAGCAAGGAGCCTAAGACCGGCTGTGCTCCTTTGTCTGGTTAATCATACCAGTGCCAGTGGAGAGGAGGTTGCAGAGGGCATAGTGGTAGGTGGACAGAGAGGGCACAGAGCTGGATGGAGCACAGATGGCTAGATGAGGAGAGAGACATTAAGGAAATGAGATTTTGTATTGTTAAGTGTGACCTTCACCTGTAAAGACTGCAAAGTTGCTGGAGAAAACTTTATGAAATATCAGATAACATACTGTAGACCAAAGATAGCATTATTGTAATTTGACAGTCACATCAGCCAGTGCTGCAGAAATAGCTGCCTCTTCCTCCCGATCTCTTTCTAGCACACCACGTCTCGATCACAGTTTTTGCTGACAATGCACTACAGCCAGAAAGCAGCTTCTTCATCTCAGGTAGGTTGCACAGACACACAGACACTTAAAGATGCACATACGGCACAAGTAAGACTGCACTCACTGGTTTTTCTTCTTCAAGTGTGTGGTGATCTTGGCTCGTGTAGTTGTGGGATGAATAGGGGCTGTGTGAAGCCCCTCATCCAGTGTGGTGTTATTTGACTCCCCGCGATCTAAGGCTGCTCTTGGATAACAGAGCCACAGAGCTCGGTGGCTCAGTAGAGCAGAACTGTGCATGCCACATTGTCGGTGATGTCAGAGCACTAATCTCTCTGGGGATATTGGCGGATGGACACTTGTCAGAAATATTTGATGCTACCCTGGATGAAAGCCATTGGAGGCAGAGGGAGAGACAGAGGCAGAGCTGTGCTGAGTTCCCTGCTTTTGGTTTTTATGTTGTGTTGTGGTGCTTTCGGAATGAGGTTACTAGCGTGTTCTAGCATGGGAAGAGCCACTGAGGAGTGATGAGGGAGCTCAACACAAAAGTTGACTGTCTTTTTCGGCTATTCTCTCTGAATTTTCATACTCAATTACAAACACCCTCAGAGCTCAGAGAGCACTCAGGCTGTGAGCCTTAGCCTCTCATCTTACCACTCCTGCAAACACAAGGGGAGTTAGCGGGCATCCTGCCCCAACTTTAAGGATGCACACCATGCTCTCAGTGGACCAAAATACAGGATTCATTTATCAGGTGGGTTTTGTGCTTAAGTAATCAGTCTGTTAGAGGGTGAGAATTTCTTTGACTTTGCTGTGATTCAAATAGTAACTAGTATACCATTGCTGAACTTTATTTATTTTGGCATCATGCAAAAATATGCATTTGTTTCTGGTCTAGTTTCAGACTGATTTGAATGCACTAGTGTTGTGACACTGAGGTTAAGCACTAGCTGGAAAAAGGTTGCACATGATCATAACTACATAAATGTAATGTATGTATAGTTAACAGGCTCTGGGAGGCTTGATTTCTGTGCCGCAGAGAGGGCCAGTTGTAATGATGTGCTTGCTAAAGGTCCACAGGACTTTGGCTGACAGATGGGGCTTTCATTCTGGGATGATAGAGGAGCTTATACTCACAGAACTGACCCTGGTGATCTCTGAGGGCAAAACGGGTGAACAAAAGCCAGATTTGTTTGTGTTTGAGCACTTTGTTGTGAAAATACATTTTTTTCTTTTTGTACTTTTACCTTTTACCTTTTACCTCTACCCAACCTTGGTAGACATGTACCCAGTGTACTTAGCATATTCTTTTCTGTGATGGTGGCCGATTCTGTTGCCACGGTAACCATGGCCATCTGTAAGGCTGAAAACCATGACAACAGAAGCTGTCAGCCAATCATATGGCTTGTACAGCTGCGGATAATCTATCTCTGCTCTTAGCTACAAGCTATAGGATTAGTCTGGCTCTTAGTACATGTAGAAAGTCCACTGAAAGTAAATAGATCTTCTGCCTGAAATGCCAGGGATAGTTTCTGGATGTACTTTGGAGAATGAATGCACTTTTCTTCATCTAATATGATTTTTACTGTATACCTCCTGGCCTAGAGCTCAGTCTCATGTAAACATTCATCATCCCTGCTGTTGTGAAAGTCTCAGGAGATGTCCCTGAAGAACATAGAAACGAGGTCACCTATCTGCTTCCCAGAGATAGACGTGATCATTCCTTTGTACAGATTCCTGGAAAGGAGCTTGTGAGAATCAATAGGTCTGTGATTTATCCTGGCCAGGAAAATGGAAAAAAAACTTTCAGACAAATAAAGTGCTGACACTTGAGGACATCCTTTCTGTTGTTCTATGACTGGTTACACCTGAAAGATAACATCACTGGATAGTTGATATGCTCAGGCAGTGTTGCATTTGCTGATGTTGTGTTTTCTTCTATGACATCTTTAGTTGACATTCCCATGTGCTGGGAGAAACCACCTGTGTAAAAATTAAGATACTTGAAATTTTACTTTCTGTTTAGCTTTGTAGACTGATCCTCATTCTAAATGCAACAACTATTGTATCTGTGACACTGGGAGCCAAAGCACTGGTTTAAAAGCATCAATTGACCATGAGATTTAAAAATCTGGGGGATAAATGTGCAGTCCTTCATTACATGAAGAACCCATCTTCATTTCTGACATTTCAAAGGGTGATGTGCAGTGAACCTCTTTAAATTCACTCAAGTCCAGTTTTTGTTGACAAAATAAAGCTAACATACCTACTGTGAGTAATAATCTTGATAATTCAGAACAACTTAACACACAGTTTTAGCTTGAGCACATCCCATTCACATATTCAGAAAAATGCATTTGGGTCCTTACATACCACTGCACATCACTTTTTTTGGTAGATCAATTGTGGATTTAAGGGTATTGTTTTAAGTTGGTGTGGCCATTAAAATACATTTTGGTACTTATGCTCGTACTGTATTTCCAAGCTACCTGTTAAAAATTCTAAGCCTTAAGCCTGAGCTGAGAAAACCCATATGACATCATCAGGGCTTTTTCCCCCTGACTTTGAAAAGCTCCTCCAAAACTACAGGAGACATCTTATAACTTCACATCACTGTGTCGCTGTGGCACAAACAGCAAATGGAAGTGAGTTTCTACATAGGCAGCACTGACAAAAGCTCTCAAAATGCCTATAGTGTGCATCATTTACAGTTTCTCAAATCAATCACAGTGACAAAGCAGGAAACACTTTCATCAAGTACCAAAAATAGTTGTTCATAAATGCAGGAAATTGACCAAAAACACTGGCATTGTGTTGAAATGTGTTCCCCCTCTGAGATGTTTCCCCCTGTTAAAACTGTTTCCCTTAGTGCTCCCATAAAAGTGGTTGGGGCTAGAATAAGGCTTTGATTCAGGTTAAATTAATAAGGGGAAACACATCTTAACAGTGCGACAGTGGTGCGGTGGGTAGAGCAGTTGTCTCCCAGCCGGAAGGTTGAAGGTCTGAATCTCGGTGCCTGCAGTCCACATGTTGAAGTATCCTTGGGCAAGACATTGAACCCTCAAGTTGCCCGTGATGGCGGCATGTATGCATGCAGCGGCCCGGGGCTCTCGGCTCCAAACAAAATTTCGTTGTATGTGTTACAATGACAATAAAATAAAGCTTCTTGATGATGGAACACGCTTCAACGCAGCACTGGCAAAAATGGCTTGTAAGCCTTTATCTGGGGCCAGGAGGAGCACAGTGGACTAATGCTCCTTTGTACAGTGGCCACTTACTGTACGTAGCTAGCTAACTGCTACCCTGCTGTGTAGCTAGAGTCACCCTTTGAATAGCGGGTTTTTATATATTTTGGAACATAAGTGTCACTACTTTTTCTAGTAAAATGCACTTACTCATGGCCCTGGTTTTAAGTTTTGATAGGGTATAAAATCCACATATGCAGTTCTCTTTCATTGCTCTAAACACAAAAACCTAACTAACAATTCCCAGTTGTGAGTTCTTGGACAAGAATTATCTATGTTAGTGATTTTGATGCTCAGATGGCAAACATTTCTCATGAAGGTCATGAACTACAATCGCTGTGCAAAAGCTTGCACCGTGTACACATACATGAACACACACACTTAATGCTGTATGACATTAGAACATCCTCTGGTCCTTGGTTCATGTCAGGCCCAAAGCCTTTTGCCTGAAGCCTGTGTGGTGCTTATTCATCCACACTGCCCTTCCCCATTCGCACCACTGCCTGCAAGAGGAACTGTGTGCATTAGCAGGCCACATGTGTGTCCCTCTGTGTATAGTACATGTGCAGCCCCCATTGTACTATTAGGCTATTAGGACTAATTTGTGTACCTACAGAAACAACTGTAAAAGGAAGAGGTTTTGATGAAAGCTAGCTTCAAGGTGAACATATATAGACATACATTCATGTTATGTCACCATGCCTGGTCACACATCTACCCCCCCTCCACCTCGAACATCCTGATGAGTCTTGGACATGTGCTCTTTCCTCCCCTGAAGCCTTCATGACTGACCAACAGCCCAAATGAAAAACAGCTGATTTAGTTCTCTCCACCAGGCAGACCATCACTGATCCCATGATCAGAGACAAGGTTTTATCCTGCTGTAAAGGCTGCCAGATTAATCTCAACTCAGACTGGTGAGCTGGGATGCAGCTCTCTGGCTGGTCTGGGGTCAGCACCGAATCAGAGAAACCAGACTCTATTAATAGAAGCAGGGACCTGCAGGCAAGAGATTCTGGTTCATGTGTCATACTGAGCAGCTTTGTCTGGAACTAAACGGAAAGGGGCATAACATCAGGCTTTGAAATATCAGATAATTTCAGATATTATGTCAGATAAATTGTTGTCACTGGAGAAAGACTAAACGATACAGAAATTAAGTTGTTAGGGTAATGAGGCAGATTTTAGGGTATTGAGTGATCTCATCAGACTCTCTTATCAAGTTTTTTGACTTCCGAGTCCGAATACAGTCAGTGCTCAAATCCAAATCCAAAGATGAGTCACGTGTCCTAAAAATTATGACTTAAGTCAGACTCGAGTCAGAGTCGAGGACTTAATTTCTACAACGCTGAATTAAAGGCTTGTTTTATAGTCTGTAGAAGGTAGAAATGAGATTTGTTAAGGTATAACAATCCAAATGAACAGGGTTTGGACTGGCCTCTCTAGCCGATCACTTGTAGTGGAAATCAAGAATAACAAAACTGTACAGTGTATGATGTGCATTACCACCAAATAAGACTATATTTTAGCATGATACTTAACTTGACACACAAACAGCTCTGCTGTCAACCATATGATAATGGCTATATTGTTAATTACTGCTCCTGAAGACGTGCATTTCCTATTTAATTCGGGAAACAAAGTAATTGTTCTTTCAGAGTAAATTATTAATGCTTCTGTTTTATCTTGTTTCTCTAGTACTGCATCACTGAGCACATGTTTCAAAGAAGATCTGTTAATAACTGTAATTAGTCTGCATTAATGAGCTGTTATAGTTTGGTTCTGATAACTGTGATTGATGGGTATTTTTTTTTTTAATACTGAACAGGGCAACAAAGTATATGTGTAATCTGTGAATTGCATCGAAGTGTTACTGTGCTCAGTGTTGATTTGGTTTTCTGCAAATCTGTTTTTAACCATCATGTAAGCTGGGACGTTCAAGAAAATGAAATCCCTAAATAGTGTTAGGCAATCGATTTATCAGTAAGCATTGCGTTGCACAATAAATGTTAACCACAAACTTGATGCTTAAGTTCTCCACAATTTACAGTGAAATGTGGCTATGCTCTATTTTCCTTAGAAAAAAGATGCCAAAGTCTGCTAGTCATATACAGCGGTGCCATGGCCACTGCAGTGCGAATACAGGGGAAATGCAATGTAGATACAGGAGACTCGAGAGGTGAATATCAGACTGCGTGTTAGATGTGTATGGGTTAGAAGAGGTTACACACAGTCTAATTCAGTGCAGTTCAACAGTGGTTTTAATATGTTCATCCTGTCAGGGGTGGAACATTTTGGACAAGGTGGCCAGGTTGGGCCACCCCCTTGGCTCCACCCATTCATCATGTTGCCCCAGGTTGTGCTCAGTCTGGGGTTTTGAGCTACATACTGGCTGAATTTAGATGTGTGTAGTTCTCATGGGTTGTGGGTAGGGAGTTTCCCTGGGGACCTGCAGGGCCAGCCAGCAGTGCCGGCCTCTGCTCCTCTCCCAGGCTTTGCTGCTGTCACTACCATTTAGGCAACAAAATAAAAGAAGAATTTATTAGTTAATCTTCTTTTTTGCTGGGTCTTTCTTGGCTCTGTCTTGAGTGCTGATTAGAGTATGTCTGTGATTCCTTATGCAGTGCAAAGAGTGCACTGGTCAGTCTGTCTGTGGAGGGTTGGACCACAGTGAACTGGCATGCAGTCATAGGCAATGACAAAATTAACACACAGAGAAAATGTCAACGCCTTTAAATGTCATGATTCTCTCCCACCTGCTTCTGGTCTCATGCTTTTATTTTGACACAACTTCCTGTCCCCAGCTCACCCTGACTCCCGGGAACTTTATCTCATCACCCACATTCACCTGCTTCTTATTACTCACACCTGCTTACAACAGCATATAGGCCGCTTCCCAACACCAAGAAGCTGCCAGATTGTCCTAACTCCTGTTCAGACTTTCCAGCATTATTCTTGTAGCTGTGATTCCTGTTTTTGACTCCGGGTTGTTCTTGACCACTGTGTACTGCCTTGCCCTCCTGATTTGGACTGTCTTCTGTGTATTGATTATTGAACTTCCCTCTCTGACCTCTCGTTTTGGATCCCTTGGCTGTGTGAGTTTGATGGTTCTGACCTTGGACTATTATTATCGACCTGAGAGTGTGTTTCATGTTTAGGCAGTTGTCTGTTTTTGTTCGTTACCAGTGCTCATATTAAAAGAGACAGTTTCCGCCTTTACTCATCTGGCATTATAATTGAGTTCACCCCTCGACATTATCGGCAGCTTCACACACTGATCCTGAGATTAAAATTATTAACCATCTGCCAGGGGAAATCTAGGGAAGCGTCTACAGGGAATTACTATAATAATTTTTATTTGGGCTTCTGTGAGTGTGTTTGCATGTCTGTGCAAGTAATTCTACTTTCTCTGTTAATGTCCTTGTATACACTGAGCCCATTATGTCAGCTCTCAGCATCTGTCCACACACTCCTTTCCTCGCATGGTCATCCATGTGTATGGGCATATGTGTCTGGTGTGGGAGAATGTACCACCAGTTGCTTAATCTCTCAGGATCAGAGAGTGATGACCAAGATTGGCCACCTTTAGCTTGACAGGCTATACCACATGCCCTCTGTATATTGCTGTGTGTGCTGTCTAGTGGGCAAGACTTTTAGAGTTGTATTATTGAATTTTCAAAAGATATTTGTTGTAGGACTGAAATACTGCTGATTCAAATCCTGCTGACTGACTCACAGAAACTACTTGTGTGACAGATTGGACAATGTACACTTGTCTAAGTCAGATCCAGCAATCAAGTAATGGTCTTATATTTAGTATTTCTCATGTTTTCATATAGGTGTGATTTCATGCTATTTTACACCTTATGTTGATAATGGCTACTATCAGTAACATCAGTTGGAGCACAATAATTTTGGATTTTCTTATGTTTTATATTGGTGTCATCCTAATACAAGCAATGCAAAGAATATTACCAGAGTATTCCAGCAGGGGAAACTAGAGCTCGTTTGCCCCCTCCAGTAATTGTGTGGATGCTGTAAAGAATCCACAATATGCTCTCCTGTTCTTTATTTATTGTATGGATGCTGAATCAGCATCCATACAGCTCTTCAAGGACATTTATTCTTCCATTCAGAATCTTTCTAAACTTCATACTTTTAAAATATTTAGCTTTATTTTGAAAATCTTGCCCCATTCAAATGAATTGGATAATTTTACCTCAGCATACTTTCAGCAATTTCAGCTATTACAATGTTCAGCTCTTCAAGGACATTCATGTTTCTCTTCAGAATTTTTCTAAACTTCGTACTCTTGAAATATTTAGCTTTATTTTGAAAATCTTGCCCCATTCAAATGAATTGGATAATTTTACCTCAGCATACTTTCAGCAATTTCAGCTATTACAATGTTCAGCTCTTCAAGGACATTCATGTTTCTCTTCAGAATTTTTCTAAACTTCGTACTCTTGAAATATTTAGCTTTATTTTGAAAATCTTGCCCCATTCAAATGAATTGGATAATTTTACCTCAGCATACTTTCAGCAATTTCAGCTATTACAATGTTCAGCTCTTCAAGGACATTCATGTTTCTCTTCAGAATTTTTCTAAACTTCGTACTCTTGAAATATTTAGCTTTATTTTGAAAATCTTGCCCCATTCAAATGAATTGGATAATTTTACCTCAGCATACTTTCAGCAATTTCAGCTATTACAATGTTCAGCTCTTCAAGGACATTCATGTTTCTCTTCAGAATTTTTCTAAACTTCGTACTCTTGAAATATTTAGCTTTATTTTGAAAATCTTGCCCCATTCAAATGAATGGGAAAATTCTACTTCAGCATACTTTCAGGTAAATATGCCTTTCAGGTGTCAAAATGTTCAGCATTTTCAGGGCAATCATTCAACATTACAGCATCCACACTCTTGCTGATTCAGCATCCATACTATGTTATCCTGGTCTTTATTCTTCTTCTTCTTATTATTATTATTCTGGTTCCGGTTTCCGTCCGTTTTTTGTCACTTAATTTTTTCAGCATACTTTCAGCTATGAAAACCATTAGGGTATCGACATGTTCAGCTTTTTAAGGACATTTATGCTATTATTTATTATTTATGCCCAATTTTTCAGTTTTTTATTTGTTAAAAAAGTTTGACATATCCAATAAATTTCGTTCCACTTCATGATTGTGTCCCACTTGTTGTTGATTCTTCACAAAAAATTACAGTTTTATATCTTTATGTTTGAAGCCTGAAATGTGGCAAAAGGTCGCAAAGTTCAAGGGGGCCGAATACTTGATATATCCTGTTATAGTTTTTTTTATAATCGACATTTATATTTGTCCATAGACAATGCATGGGTGCAATGCCATTGGTAGCTATGCGTCACGTGACTCCCCCGGTCTCGTAGCTGTTGCTATGCTTTTGCTCTTCATCTTACCGTTTTTGTGCTGCTATTATGCCATTCTTAAGCATTATACACATATAATAAATGACAATCAAAGAGAAAATTGTCACGAATTCAGCTGTCAGTGTTACTGAGATGGGATGAATGGTATTTGCGTAAGTCACACATTCCAGGCATACCGTCTCACTGCTCCATAGACTTACGGTCAATACAGAAGATCCACTGAAACAAAACGTCGGCGAAAAATGAATGGCGAAATTCTGCTTCAGCATACTTTCAGCTATTTCAGGTATCAGAATGTTCAGCTCTTCAAGGACATTCATGCTTCTATTCAGAATCTTTCTGAAATTAATAATTTTGCAATATAGGACATTTATGCTTGTATACAACTTTTTTATAACTTTTATACATAACATGGGACCGTAGCTCCATACAGCTTAATGCGTTATGTAAACATATTGCACTATACTGCCCTGTTATGAACAAGCGTGGA
>NW_018128274.1:563862-565014 GCF_001952655.1 Monopterus albus | reverse complement strand
CACAATTCTGGTAGTCTGCTGAGATGACGTTTCTGGCTTTTGCAGGATTCCACTTGGTGTCCATCCGTCAGGCCCAGGAACGCTGTCTGCAGTGCTGTGTGTGTGTGTGTGTGTGTGTGTGTGTGTGTGTTTTATTTAAAATTACAACAGCAAAATACATACATTACCAACATCATTTGCCAGCTCTGAGCCACCCAAGGACCATCATTCTTTGTGGTATGTTGAGTATAAGTACAGTTTCAGCACTGGCACCAGATGTTAGCCTAATGTATGCCTTTATCAAGCCATGTATTGCAAGGGTTGTAGATAGCAGCAGCTCCCCTCTAGTTAAACTCATAATAAAGATGAACAATTCCAGATTCATGTCTGTGTATTCTGATTTTTTCATCCTACACTCAGTCTTGCACTATGTCACTCAGGTACATTTTGCAAGTGTAAGCATTGGTCAAAGACAGAACAGCATACAACCCAAACTCTGAAATTTGTGGGGGGGTGAGGGGGGATACTAAAACATTGCATTAAATTTAAGACTGCAAAAAGGCAATGGAATACTATCTTTTCTTCAAACAGCAGAAACTTCAGTGAACAGTTTAGCATATCCTTTCATAAACATTCATAAATGTATTGCTGCTCCGTTATTCCCATGTTTGCTTCGCCCACCATTCCTATCTGGTGCATGTTGAAGTCGATTTGGAATTTCTTGGGTGTGGCATCAGATTGCTCAGATGATTAAGTCACACAGCAGCTATAACACACATATGCACTTTTTCAAAAATAGGATATAGGGAAAAATTCAGAATTGGACATCAAGACCTATAGTGTAAAGCCAGCTTTTATAGCATTTATAAGATGTATAGTCAAAGTGAATCTGTGAATAAGTCTGTAAGTCAAACTTACCAATCACATCTTTTATCTACATGTGCTGTAAGGCAGTCTGCCCATTTATACCTCACATGTTGATATTCTTGGCCAGAGAATGTGTTAACGTTGCACCCATGACTCTCTTTATATACTCTTTAATGTCTCCCCCACCTTTAACAGCCAGTGTTTTTCTGAAAATTGATCATTCTTTGTTAGTTTATCAACAGTATAACATGCCCTAACCATTTGAAACATGTTTGAAATTATCAGCCAAAAATCTGAACTAGTTAG
>NW_018128274.1:549184-556481 GCF_001952655.1 Monopterus albus | reverse complement strand
GCAGTGATAGTTATTTTCAGGGCATTTTTGGCCGCTGTATTTAGCTCTCCTGCTGCGTGGCAAGTGTTGGGAAACATGTCAAGTCTGTTTTAGTCAGTGATTTTTCCACAACCTCAACTTCTTTTTGAAGGCAGTGAGTTTGTCGGTCTGTTCAAAGATGTGTCCTCTCCCCTGCATAGACATGTTTAACGTGTTGAGGTGATCGAACACATCGGCGAAGCGCGTAAGACAGAGTTCATCGCTGAGCATCTCAGTGCACAGGGAGTTATTGTATGAGAGGAAGGTGGCAATTTCATGTTTAAGCTCATAAAAGCGTGACATTACCTTTCCCCTTGAAAACCAGTGAACTTCTGAATGATACAACTTGATGTGCTCTCATCCCAGGTCTTTGCACAGCTGTGTGAAACAGCAGCTGTTCTTGGCACTTTAATGTAGTTCACTATTTTTATGGCATCTTTCAGTGCTGTATCAAGCACTGGCACCATATCCTTAGCCACAAGTGCTTCTCGGTGAAGAAAGCAGTGAGTCCACATCACATTCAGCGCTCTCTCCAGGATTTTCTTCACAACTCCTGAGTTTTTTCCAGTCATGGAAGCTGCGCCATCAGTTGTTACCCCAACACAATTGTACCAACGCAGTCCCACAGAGTCCAAAAACAAATCAATAGTGTTGAAAATGTCCTCTGCCTTTGTGCTTTCCTTACATTGTGAGGCCTGTTGACACACAATTTCAGCTTTTGATTTCATCTTATATACAGTAATTATTCACCATTTTGCTTTCATCTTTCATAGTTATTCCACAATTGTTCAGCATCTCATGTTTCAGCTGTTTCAAACTACTTCTGCCATTTTTTCACAGCCTTCAATTATTTCAACAAACAGCTTCAGCCATTTCTTCTCATCCTTGAGCTGTTTCAGCAATTGATAGCAGGTATTTCAGCCTTTTCAGGGCGATACTTCAGCATTACAGCATCCACACGCATTTTCGACAGGAAATGCATTTTTCTAGTTATTATTCTGGTTTCGGCCACTCTTTTTCAGCACGTAATAACTCCAGCATACTTACAGCTAGAACAACCATTAAGGTTTCAAAATGTTCAACTTTTCATGAACATGTGTCCTTGTCCACAGATTTTTTGTCACATTTATATTTTTTTTATAAATTCAGCTTTTTGCACAAAAATTTCCCCATTGAAAATGAATGGGACAAACTTTGAATCTTAATATCTCTGGCATACCTTGGGCTAGAAATGCCATTTCAACTCTGTTCAACTTGTGAGACGTTCAGCTACCTCTACTACTACTTTTAAAATATTTAGCTTTATTTTGAAAATCTTGCCCCATTCAAATGAATGGGGAAATTCTCCTTCAGCATACTTTCAGGTATGAAAATGTTCAGCTCCTCCCGGACATTCATGCTTCTATTCAGAACATTTCTGAATTTCATACTTTTGAAAAATTTAACTTTATTTTGAAAATCTTGCCCCATTCAAATGAATGTGGAAAATTCTACTTCAGCATACTTTCAGGTATGAAAATGTTCAGCTCCTCAAGGACATTCATGCTTCTATTCAGTTTTTCTAAACTTCATACATTTATAATATTTAGCTTTGTTCTGAAAATCTTGCCCCATTCAAATGAATGAGAAATTTCAACTTCAGCATACTTTCAGCTATTTCAGGTATCAAAATGTTCAGCTCTTCAAGGACATCCATTCTTGTCTTAAGGATTTTTCTAAACCTTATACCTTTGAAATATTTAGCTTTATTTTGAAAATCATGCCCCATTGACATGAATAGAGAAATTCCACTTCAGCATAATTTCAGGTATCAAAATGATCAGCTCCTCCAGGACATTCATGCTCGTATTCAGAATTTTTCTGAACTTCATCCTTTTAAAATATTTTGCTTTATTTTGAAAGTTTGGCCCCTCTCATATGAATGGGGAAATTCTACTTCAGCATACCTTATGAGCTATTTTAGGTAGCAAAATGTTCAGCTCTTCAAGGACATTCATGCTTCTATTCAGAAGTTTTTTTAAACTTCATACTTTTGAAATATTTTGCTTTATTATGAAAATTTTGCCGCTTTCAAATGAATGGGGAAATTCTACTTAAGCATGCTTTCAGGTATGTTCAGCTCTCACAGGACATTCATGCTTCGTGTTATGATTTGTCCCACTCACCAGGAGGGTGAGGGAGAACTGTGGTAGGACTCAAGATTGCAGACCCAGGTGCTAGTAAAACAAGGGGGTTTAATGGAAAAATACACAAAGTAACAACATAACAAAGTCCATGTACATATATAATCCAGGTATGACGGAGATGGTTGTGGAGAATAAGATGAACAGGTGAGCAGACAGGCTAATGGCTGGAACCAGGAAAGTAGGAGGAGCAGGACAGACAGGTGAATAGACAAACTAACCAGGAGGACTGGTGAACGAAAAGGAAATCCACAGCACAGGAACTATCAGCATGGATATCAAAATATTGTCTGGCTAACCTCATGGAAAAAACATACAAAAAGATCCACAGCACAGGAACTGTCAGCGTGGAAATCAAGATGACGTGCGACACATACCACGACTATAGGTGTAGGTAACTTAAGTATATAGGTATAAGTTCTGTTAATGCTCCGGCGATGGCCTAATCTGGCACTCAGCAGTGAGCATGGCTTTTTCAAAGTTGCCATTGTCTGCCTTTTGTTGCCATGGTGACAGTCAGTGAAAGTTAACCTCATAATGCTGAGTTTCTCTGTGTATGTGCATGTACTTATTTCAGGACACATCCTCCCACTAGGCAGAGGGCACTGTACTCTTATGTAACAACTTGTAGCATGTACATAAAAATGAATTTTGCTTTAGCGGGGGCAGACCTGTGCCATTACACTTGTCTAGTCCTCACATTACCTATTAACACTGATTAAGTTGTGACTTATGTGACTCATGTATATATGTTAACCAGTGGATATGTGTATCTTTGTGAATTTACATGTGAATATTAAAAATGTGGGTGTTGCTGTATATGTTCATACTGTAATCTGCACATGTGTGCTGAGTAACAGCCTCATTTGTGTGTGTCTCCTATAGAGAGCTGATGAGGAGGCAGTGGTGGACCGTGGGGGCACACGCTCCATGCTCAACACCAACTTTGAGAAGGAAGAACTAGAAGGTAACCTATATGTATGTGATAGTTGACACATTACACAGTGGAAAACAACATGACTTCATTTCATATTTACAGTATTTACATATTTACAAGAGATTAACCTTTGTGTGGCTTTTTGGACCAGAGGTGTCTGCACCACTACTCTGCACACCGGCATTCCCTCTCAGTACTGTATTAAAACAGCAGATTACCAGGACCACGGGAGCCAGAAAGCTGTCAAAATGTTAAAGGGGCAGAGTACCAGGACCACAGGCGCCAGAAAGCTCTCAAAATGTTAAAGTAGCAGAGTACCAGGAACACGAGAGCCAGAAGTCTAAGTCCCAGCACAGTGGAGTACCAGGACCATGAGAGCCAGAAAGCTGTCAAAAGTGTTAAAACACCAGAGTACCAGGACCACGGGAGCCAGAAAGCTGTCAAAATGTTAAAGGAGTAGAGTACCAGGACCACAAGAGCCAGAAAGCTGTCAAAATATCAAAAGAGCGGAGTACCAGGACCAAGTTATTTTACTGAGGAAGGTGCGCAGCAGCCAACCTTCTGGGTTAATGGGGTCCTCCCCTTCCTCGGTAAATGAGGTTTCTCCCAGCAACACTCTGCACGATTTCAGAAACCCAGTTTTTGGAAATGTAGTCCCCCAGAACTGAGACCTCGACTCACCCCAGACATGTTGCCCGCTCAGAGGGGGTCTCCAATCAGCCATTGTTATCTGGTTTCCTGCCTCCTAATGGTGATTTTTCACACTTTGAAGGTTTTCCTCCCTCGCACATGGCAGCGTGTGACTGACTGACTGGCACCTGTGAGCCACCATCGGAGGGCCCTCGCTAGCCGGCCAAGCACCAGCATTCGGGCGGACGGCTTCTCTGGCCAGCAGATTTGCCTCCGTGGCTGGGAGAGCGTGCGCAGAGGTGGTGCCCTCGGGCCCCTTCCTCCGAGTTCCTCCCGGGCCACCCGACTGGTAGCGGGACCAAGAAACCCTGTCTGCCCCAGAGGTCCTGCAACGGAGCTGGCTGTGGGGTCCCAGCTCCTGCAGCACAGCCACCCCCAAGCGGCGAGCCTCCAGCGAGCATTACATTTCTCAATCTGCCGACCCAGGGCTTCACCAACCGAGCTCTCCAGATGCAAAAGCCTCATGGGTGCGCTCCCACTCATGCAAACCCCAGCGGGTGGGCCAGCCGGGTGCCTGAGGGGGCTACCTGGTTGATCCTGCCAGTAGCATATGCTTGTCTCAAAGATTAAGCCATGCAAGTCTAAGTACTTGGATACTGTGGCAATTCTAGAGCTAATACATAAGAACGAGTGCTGACCTCTGGGGATGCGTTCATTTATCAGACCCAAAACCCAGGCGGGACCGATGGTACTTTCTGTGCCTACCATGGTGACCACGGGTAACGGGGAAATGGCTACCACATCCAAGGAAGGCTGCAGGCGTGCAAATTACCCACTCCTGACTCGAGGATGTAGTCACAAAAAATAACAATACAGGACTCTTTCGAGGCCCTGTAATTGTAATGAGTACACTTTAAATCCTTTAGCGAGGATCAATTGGAGGGCAAGTCTGGTGCCAGCAGCCGTGGTAATTCCAGCTCCAATAGCGTATCTTAAAGTTGCTGCAGTTAAAAATCTTGTAGTTGGATCTCAGGATCAAGCTGATGGTCCATCATGAGGCGAGCTACCGTCTGTCCCAGCCCGTGAAATTCTTGCACCTGCGCCAGACGGACGAAAGCGAAAGCATTTGCAAAGAATGTTTTCATTAATCAAGAATGAAAGTCGGAGGTTCAGAGACGAACAGATACCGTCATAGTTCCGACCATAAACGATGCCAAATAGCAATTTGGCAGCATTATTCACATGATCCACCAGGCAGCGTCCGGGAAACCAAAGTCTTTGGGTTTCGGGGGAAGTATGGTTCCAAACCTGAAATTAAAGGAATTGACAGAAGGGCACCACCAGGAGCGGAGCCTGCAGCTTAATTTGACTCAACACGAGAAACCTCACCCGGCCCGGACACGGAAAGGGTTGACAGATTGATAGCTCTTTCTCGATTCTGTGGGTGGTGGTGCATGGCCGTTTTTAGTTGGTGGAGCAATTTGTCTGGTTAATTCTGATAACAAATGAGACTCCAGCATGCTAACTAGTTATGCAGCCCCGTGCAGTCGGTGTCCAACTTCTTAGAGGGACAAGTGGCGGTCAGCCACACGAGATTGAGCAATAACAGGCCTGTGATGCCCGGGGCTGCACGCGCGCCACACTGAGTGGATCAGCATGTGTCTACCCTTCACCGAGAGGTGTGGGTAATCCGCTGAACCCCGCTCATGATAGGTATTGGGGATTGGAATTATTTCCCATGAACAAGGAATTCCCAGTAAGTGCGGGTCATAAGCTTGCGTTGATTAAGTCCCTGCCCTTTGTACACACCGCCCGTCCCTACTACCGATTGGATGGTTTAGTGAGGTCCTCGGACTGGCCCCACTGGGGTCGGTCACAGCCCTGGCAGAGCACCGAGAAGACTATCAAACTTGACTATCTAGAGGAAGTAAAAGTCATAACAAGGTTTCCGTAGGTGAAACTGCAGAAGGATCATTACCAGCCGGCCTGCCAGTAACTCCCGTGTGGGCTTAGCCGGACGGAGTGCCTGGGAGTTGTGTCGGTGGCCTTTCCCTCCCTGTCTTTGAACCGTGGCCTCCCACTCGAAACTATGTGACAACTCTTAGTGGTGGATCACTTGGCTCGTGCGTCGATGAAGAACACAGCTAGCTGTGCAAAGTAATGTGAATTGCAGGACACATTGATCACTGACACTTCAAATGCGCCTTGCGGCCCCAGGTTCCCCCCGGGGCTGTGCCTGTCTGAGGGGATCCGGTCTTCTTCCCAGCTTCAAGCTCACTTAGATCGGCTAAGAATGGTCGACAAATTTCAATCCAGTTTCAGCCCTAAACATAGCACTGAGTCCGCGTTAATCAAAGTGCATAATGGTATCGCACTGGCTTTGGATGCGGGACGCCCTGTCGTTCTAGCTCTGCTCGACCTGTCAGCCGCCTTTGACACGGTAAACCACTTTATTTTACTTTTGAAGTTAAAGCACCTCTTTGGCCTGGGAGGCAAGGTCTTAAACTGGTTTGAGTCATACCTTACAAATAAAACTTATTCGGTCATGATTGGCGACCAGTCCTCCAGCACTGCTCCTTTGATCTCAGGCGTTCCGCCAGGTTCCATTCTTGCTCCTTTGTTATTCTCGTTATACATGTCACCTCTTGCGTCTATTATATCCAGTCATAATGTTTCTTTTCATTTTTACGCTGACGACATCCAAATTTATATGCCTTTGGTACCCCCTGAATCAAGCTTGCTTGCTGCATTACAGAATTGTATATGTGATGTTAAAATCTGGCTGGCTCAAAATCTCCTTTACTTAAATGAAGACAAAACCGAATATATTGTTATTAGTCCCCACCCAGCGGTGACCATGTCAAACCTAGGCACCTGTGCCCCCCCATGCTCTAATACGGTGAGGAATTTGGGAGTTATATTTGACACAAATTTTAGCTTTGATAGCCAGTTTAAGTCTGTGGTAAAAACAAGCTTTTACCAGTTGAGGTTGTTAGCGAAGGTAAAATCATTTCTCTCTCACACCGACTTAGAGAAAGCCCTTCACGCCTTCGTGACGTCTCGGCTTGATTATGGTAATGCCCTCTGTGCCGGTCTGTCCCAGTCATCGTTGTCTAGGCTGCATTTAGTGCAAAATGCAGCTGCCCGTCTGCTTACAGACACTTGCCAACATGCTCATATTACCCCAATCTTAGCATCCCTCCATTGGCTACCTGTGAAATGGAGAGTACAATTTAAGTTTGTGCTCGAAGTTTTTAAAGCCTTGCACGGCCTTGGCCCTGCATATTTATCAGACCTTCTATCCAGACATTTTCCTCGGAGATCCCTGTGGTCGTCAGGCCACCTCGCCCTTGTTGTCCTTTCTTCTCGTTATAAGAAATGGGGAGTTTCGGGCCTTTGCCGTGCACGGCCCAGTATTGTGGAATGCTCTGCCCTTGGATTTACGCTCTATAACTGAACTGGTTCCGTTTAAGTCAGCTCTGAAAACATATCTTTTTAAACAAGCTTTTAATGCTTAACTTGTTTTATG
>NW_018128274.1:546914-548653 GCF_001952655.1 Monopterus albus | reverse complement strand
AGGTGGCCCGTGGCTCTGGCCACATGCTTTACAGCGCCCTCCTGCCCGGACCTCGCTGCTTCCTGGGGCCGTGGACTCAGTGCTCACTGCGTCCTCTCTCCCCTGCACCCCCTAGCCAGGGTGCGCCCAGGAGGGACAGGGCCCCTCGCTCCCGGCGCGACTGCCAACCAGGGTGGTCCTCCGTGCGGCCCAACCACATCACATCAACAGGGCGGGGACCAGCCAACGTACAAAGGGGCGTCAGGGGTCAGCGGCGATGTCGGTGTAGTTGCTAGAATTTGATACAGACTAAATTAATTCCGATAAATCATCCAAATTTAAATAATCATTTAATATTACAATTATTCTGAAGAGAGTAGTTACATAGGTAATCTGGTAGTTAGGGAACAGAGAACAGAATCACTCCTCCTGCAATGGAACAGATACAGGATTAAATAAGAAGATTGTCACAGAGTCAGTCAGTCTTGATCAGGGGTCCAGTCAGTCCAGAGTCTGTTCCCCCCATCCAGGCCTGGGTCCGAAAAAGCACATGCTCTATTGTCACAGAAGCATTCTCCTTCCCCTTCAGCCTTACTGTTTTATCCACAGCTTTCTTAGGCTGTTACGTCAATTTCCGAACTTAGCTTCCTGTCTCCAGTTTTAGTAGACAACACCCTGAGATGTACCCAAAAACAGGAAACATCTTGGTCAAATTATATAAGCCCATTGTCCAGCTCACATGAACTTAAAAGTGAACACACAAACACTGGACTGTGTATGTGGATGGGCCTGCCTTTCTACACAACACATGATGGACAAAATTTCAGAGTATGTGCACCGCAGATGTACTTTTTGCAGTTGGCGCATGTGGTCTGTGTCTTGAAGTTCTTTGAGGGTCCACACACTTCGCATCACTTCCTCTTTTTGACAGTGGCTGCTGGAGGTTGTGGTTGTGTGGGTCCTGCAGGTGGGACAGCAGGATCCTCCTGTATCCCCCTAACGATGGCAAGAAAAGCTGGGTTCCTGGTCACGTTATCTCCTCTGTGTGTGCGGTGTCACTAGTGCCTTGCCTAGTTCCTCCAGAAAAAGACATCTTCTTTGGAGTTTCTTCTGTTTCCAGTCCAGGTTAAGTACCATCCAGATTATGAAGGCATTGTATCCTGAAACATCTAGGATGTTGAAGAAAATCACAAGTAGCCACCGTAATGTTCTTCTTTGGCAGCTGTAGCAGGATAGCAGCTTGTCAAGGTTGTCAACCCCTCCTTTGGTGGAATCTCCTCCGATCTCCTCTCTCTCCCTATGCTTTTATATGCCACCATTACACATTACTAACTTTGTGTCTCCTCTCTCCCGTAGTGTGTCCTCTCTCTCTCTCTGTACCTTTCTGCAGGTTGCCCTGGCCCTAGAGCTCTACGTCCCTGATGAGCAGTCACCAGCCACATCGACCTGACCAGTGTTTGTTTGTTGTGTCTTCTTGGGTTTCTTCTTTTGTCTCTCCTCTATCCACTCACCCCAACCGGTCGAGGCAGAAGGCCGCCCACCAAGAGCCGGGGTCTGTCTGAGGTTTCTTCCATTAAAGGGAGTTTTCCCCCCACCACTGTCGCCAAGTGCTTGCTCAAGGGGGATTTGTTGGGTTTTCCCTATGTAATAATATTGATAACAGTAAGGTCTAGACCTTACTTTGTAAAGTGTCCTGAGATGACTTTTGTTGTGATTTGGCGCTATACAAATAAAATTTGATTTGATTTGATTTGATTTGA
>NW_018128274.1:527684-546200 GCF_001952655.1 Monopterus albus | reverse complement strand
TCTTCCCTCAAGGTTGGTCATGTCCAGAATGATTTTCTGGATTGATTGAGGAATCAGCAGTTCAAATGATGACACTATATCATGAACATGTGTCACAGCCATTCATGTGGGTCCTGGTACCATCCTTATTTTGTTAAGGATAAGGATAATCACCTTTATTGGCCAAGTATGTTACAGAACCAATGGCAGCCATCTGCGGCACCACCTCAACCGATGGCTCTAACCATCGGGGGCAATGGTGGGGTTCAGTGTCTTGCCCAAGGACACTTTGACATGTGGACTGCCGGCACCAACATTCGAACCTTCAACCTTCTGGTTGGGAGATGACTGCTCTACCCACCGCACCACTGTTTCCTCCCCCGCACCACTGTCGCCTCCCCAAGCAGCTGAAACAGGGGCTTCACCCATTGGAGATGAAAACCATTCAATCTGGCCATTCTTGGATGTAGTTGGCTGTGGGGCTCCTCCAGCAGTGAGATCTGTAGAGTCTTCATCCTCAAATTCACTCTCATATTCAGAAGTTTCTTCAGTATTGTCCTCATATTCTGAGACATCCTCTTCTTCCCCTCCATTATCTCTCTCACTCTCTGCTAAAAATAGACCTAAGGCCTTCTGAGCAGTGTACCTTTAGCTCATGGTGCTGGACAATTGAAGATGAAATGACACACTACAATCAAGAGCTATTTATACGTAAATATAATGTATAGTCCATGTAGTTTCAGGTCAACAGCTTTTTTCTTTTGTCATTTTTCTTTTAGTAAAAATCTGAAAATGGGTCCATTTGACCTAAGACAAAATGACACATTTTATGATGTAAGGAACAGTGTAATTTGATTAAATTTAAACTTGGGCATTGAGCCATAATGTTGTAGTCAAATCATTTTTCTAATTAAATACATTTTTGAATGTAATGTCTTGTTTATTCCAAGTAAAATATTTGAATTATCAAGATAACTTAGATGGGTCAATGATTGGCAGCATCATTTTGATGCTTTTTTTTTTTGCAGTGCACAGTCACAAAAAATACATCCATAAAAGGCCCTAGGGACACATTTGTCCCCATTGAAAACCATTAAAACGCTATTTTTGAGTCTAAAAATACCCCATGACACCTCAAAACAATATCTCCATGCATAGTTTTATTTTCAACCATTGACTTTCAACTTGCAATCAAACCATGCAGATAAATTCTTCCAAATTTCACACTTTTCTCATTGTTTTTTGCAAGGATGCCTTGCTAATGATGAATAAAAATGATAAATTGTGTATTACTATTGAACTTATATGGATGCAGTTTGGCTGTGTGTGAATTTACGTGCGTTTTGTCATGCGCATATATACGTTCACGCGCGTAAGAGGTTCTAGCAAGTAGGCTTGTGTGTGTCTAACTTTTAGAAGGTAACACTGTTTTCAACAATAATTAGATGAGAAGCAGACTCGTCACGTCTGTTGATGCAGAATCAGCTCTGGTCAGGTCTGTTCATGCACACTCCATGCATTGTAATGCAGTGGACCCTCTATTGAGGGCCGTCCGGTCCCTGTATGACCGGAGCAGGAGCTTGGTTTGCATTGCCAGCAGTAAGTCAGACTTGTTCCCGGTGCATGTTGGACTCCAGCAGAGCTGCCCTTTGTCACCGGTTCTGTTCATCATTTTTATGGACAGAATTTCTAGGTGCAGCCAGGGGCCGGAGGGAGTCTGGTTTGGGGAACACAGGATCTCGTCTCTGCTTTTTGTGGATGATGTTGTCCTGTTGGCTCCATCAAGCCAGGACCTTCGGTGTGCACTGGGATGGTTTGCAGCCGAGTGTGAAACAGCTGGGATGAGAATCAGCACCTCCAAGTCCAAGGCCATGGTTCTCAGTCAGAAAAGGGAGGCTTGTTCCCTTCAGGTTGGTGGAGAGTTCCTGCCTCAAGTGGAGAAGTTTAAGTATCTTGGGGTCTTGTTCATGAGTGAGGGAAGGATGGAACGGGAGATTGACAGGCGGATTGGTGCAGCTTCTGCAGTAATGTGGTCAATGTACCAGTCCGTTGTGGCGAAGCTCTCAATTTACTGGTCGATCTACGTTCTGGCTCTCACCTATGGTCATGACCGAAAGGGCAAGATCCCGGATACAGGTGGCCGAAATGAGCTTTCTCTGCAGGGTGGCCGGGCGCTCCCTTAGAGATAGGGTGAGGAGCTCGGTCACCCGGGAGGAGCTCAGAGTAGAACCGCTGCTCCTCCACATCGAGAGGAGCCAGCTGAGGTGGCTCGGGCATCTGTTTTGGATGCCTCCTGGGCGCCTTCCTAGGGAGGAGTTCTGGGCATGTCCCACCGGGAGGAGGCCCTGGGGAAGACCCAGGACACACAACAGGGACTATGTTTTTCGGCTGGCCTGGGAACGCCTCGGTATCCCCCCAGAGGAGCTGGAGGAAGTGTCTAGGGAGAGGGAAGTCTGGGCATCTTTGCTTAGACTGCTGCCCCCGCGATCTGGTTCCAGATAAACAGAGGAAGTTGTATGGATGGATGGACATTACTTGGGAAAACATTACAACTCCTTTGACTATAATGTTCAATTAATATAAGTGAAGTAGAATCTGTTCCTTTATCAGTATCTGTTCTATTTTTGTTGCCTTGCAACCTTCACTGAGGCAGACAAAAAAGATGTCGCTCTTTGATTGTGACTTTCTGCTGGTGACACTGTGCTTTCATCATAAGGGCCTTCATCCTGTGATGATGGTCACAGTAATGACTAGCTCTCTGCCTGGCGCTGTGGTGACAGTGAAGCTGCATCTGCACCATGTACGGGAAGGAGGTCCTCTGAAGTTATCTGTGTCCAAACTGCACTGCACCTTTCAACCCTGCCACCCCATCTCATACACTTTCATTTGGGATAAAAGGAAAAAGTCAGCTTGATATGATCTGTTTCCACTGTGATTTTAAGCATTTATTGAAGTATTACTGCTTGAGTAATGTTGCCTAAAAACTACAATGACCAGCTGTTTAAAAATTCCTGAGTTTAAAAAAATGGCTGGATAGTGTAATGGTAAGATTGCAGAAGAAGAACAACGAGATGGACAACCAACAATAGCAGTAGGCTACTCATCCACCAAACCCCCTCTACTAGAGGGCACAGCCACTGATATGAGGCAGAGAATAATGGATAAACTGCCTACACTTAACCCAACAGGCACCAACAAAGCCATCACAACAATCCCTACTGCCACCATAACTGAACTGGTACAGTAGCTACATGAAATAGGGCCATATTTTTATTCTTACAAGGGTTGTTTCAGACTCTATACACAAACTACGTAAAACACAGCTGTAGACACAAGGGTCAGGCAAGTATATATTTACATAAGCAGTGGCTGTGTGTAGCTTGCATAGAGTCTGAAAGAGCCCTAAGAGTATAAGAATTTAAGTTTTATGTTTGCACAATAAAATAAATATGCAGTCAAGTCAGTGTAGCTATGAGAATGAATTAATAGCAATTGTGCTGCTACCTCAGAGTCAGTTGTATAAAGAGACCCCCAGCCAGTCAGAAACGACTGTTCTCAGTGGCCTTGTGACAGCATATATATATACACTAATATGCATACAAACACTTATGGATATGAAACACTGAAGCTCAGCATATCACTCATCACTGTGTGAAATCAAGCCCTGACTGACTGAATGCCACTGAAACGTGGCAGCAAAATGAAAGAGAAATAACATTGTGTGACATCAGCAGTAGTTTAGGCCTGGAGGAGGAGAGTTATTTCTGTCCTGACTCATGGACCTTAAAGCTCTACTGCTCCATCCATATGTTTTGCTCTGCTACTTTACTGTTCCTATCTGCAGGAATGTTCCTTTTATTGTGAAATGTGCTTCATGAGCAGTCATTCTCTCCTCTTTCTTCTTTCTGACATACATAATTTATTTGATACTAACAACAATTAGCGGTGAATGAATACAGCAGTACAGCCCCAAACTGTAAATACACTTTAACATACAGCTAGTTTTCTCCTTACTTTTTCTGAAACTTCACTTTACCCACAAACCCACAGCAGCACCCACAGACCAAAAAGTCAAACTTTGTCTCCTTTGTGGTGTCTCCAGGTCACCGCACTCTGTACATTGGGGTTCATGTACCCCTGGGCAGGCGCTCGCACCGGCGTCACCGTCACCACGGACACAGACACAGGAAGAGGTCCAAGGAGAGGGACTCTTCAGTTGATGATGGACGAGAATCCCCCTCTCACAGTAGGTGTCTGAGATGGACTGGAGAAAACTTCAGCAAGTTCAAGTTGCCTAAAATATATGTAGATGTACATTTCACTCAAGAAGTTTTTACCCATTAACATCACTACTTATGTTTTCATCAATAATCTTTCCTTTTCTCCTCCTTTTCCTTATCACCGCTTGTCCTCTGCCTCTCCCATTGGTTGCAGTAGACACACCAGCTCAAAGGGTGCAGTTTCTCTTGGGGACAGAGGATGGTGATGAGGAACACATCCCCCATGCCCTGTTCACCGAGCTGGACGAAATTTGCGTCAGGGAGGGTGAGGATGCGGAATGGAAAGAGACAGCAAGGTACATCGCAGCAGTCAGCTACATGGGCTCTTAACTGTTTTCCTCTGTTGAACCTGAGACTTTGATTCTGTTTATGTCTGAATGCCTGCTTTTATCATTTAGTGATTTTTGTCATTCAGACATGTTAATGTTTTTTCCATGTGCAGATGGCTTAAATTTGAGGAGGATGTTGAGGATGGTGGAGAGCGGTGGAGTAAACCCTACGTAGCCACTCTGTCTCTACATAGTCTTTTTGAGCTTCGTAGCTGCATCATGAATGGCACTGTGATGCTGGATATGAGGGCGAACTCACTGGAGGAGATTGCAGGTAAATGGGGGGCTTTTCTTCTCAGATTACTGAAAACAACAAAGGATTTTACCATAATTATGCAGATGATGCACATATTTACTTTTTTAAGTACTCCACTGATTTAGCATACAGTAGCACTTTTATAGCACTGTCAGTCTCACAATAGATGCAAGATGAAGAGCTTAAACTCACTGCAGCAGAACCAGAGACATTGCATTTTTTATGCCATGCATTCTTGTTTATGGTCAAAACCTGATGCCTATATATCCCACAATGCAGCTTGACCAAAGACAGTTCAATTTGAGATGCAGGTGTGTGCTGTATGCTAGTAGCAGCTGGCAGTGCTTTAGGAAGGAATAAGAGAGCTGTTTTAGTTTTGGATGGTACAAAAACTGTTTTGGTCTCTATGGCTAATTTCTCCTTCCATGACAAGTGTATGGGAGGTGATTTTTTATATAACTCTCCCATTTAAATTATTCTGGGGCAAAAAGTCCTGCATAATTAAGGGCATGGCCACTTTAAGTGACAGGCAAGAGGGTCCCACCACAGGTGGCTAGCCCTTAATTGTCTAGAAGAGCTGTTTTAGAAATCAAATCAGGTGGTCACCATCTTGGTAGTGCTTCACTCCACCTCTTTGCCCTTTTTTGCATTAGCCAAAGCAGGTGGAGTGAAGCACTACCAAGATGGTGATGGCCAGATTTGAGATTTAAAACTGGTCTTCAGAAAACTAATGGGTGATGTCACAGAGGGTTTGTCCATCTTTTATTGGAAACATACATCTGTGTATTTCTGTTTATATTTCACAGATATGGTTCTGGATCAACATGAGATGTTAGGCCCTTTAGGTCTGGATGCCAGGATGAAGATCCGTGATGCCTTACTCAAACAGCACCACCATCAAAACCACAAGAAACTGGCCAACCGCATCCCAATTGTACGCTCCTTTGCAGATATCGGCAAGAAACAGTCCGAGCCTCATTCCATGGACAAGAATGGTGAGCAAATGATCACAACTACACACACACATGTCAGTTTCCAAGACTGCAGTCTTTCCTGTATCCTCTGTGGTGACCATATATGTGGTTGTATGCATATACAGTATCTAGTATGTTTAATATATAAAGATGTAACCCTTTGCATGTTTATATATTAAACATACTAGATACTGTATATATAAAGATGTAACCCTTTGCATGTTTTTTTCCCAGTGTCCATTTGTGACTTGTGGTTTTACTGCAATTTGATCTCATTTTCTCCTCTTGTTTGTGTTTCTCCATGTTTGTTCTTGTCTGCTGTATTATGCATGTTTGTGTGCATGTGTGCCATTCACTTAACTAGTAACTCTACCTCTATTTAAATTCTCCCTGAAAATATACTCCACAAGAATGTCCTGCACAAAAAAACATTTTCCCATGTGGCACCACCACAGTCTGTGTGTTACATGTCACATCTGTCCACCCCTCAATCACTTTTGAACTCCTCTAGGATGCATGGCAACATGAGCCCAGAAACGCCTTTTGGCAAAACCAAGATCAAAGGTCTTAGAGTTCTTAAGGCAGTTGCAATGGGCTACTGTCCCATCTCACAGGAAGATACAGATCCTGAAATTTGCACAGGCAACCCAGATGCCTTAGCAGATGCTTAACACTAAAAGTATAGACATACGTTACTAGTAGTAATAGTACATAAAGGAACACATTACTGTAAAAGAAGAGAGTGTCATCAAGAGAGATTAAAAGTGAGACATTAACAAGAAAGGTTGATGGTATTACATATGCATAAGTTTTTTATAGACTGCTTTCAGCATCTTTAGGTAAGTGGTAGTCATTTGCTAGAATTAGTATTTATGAGTGGCAAAACATGCATGTGCCATTTTTTGATAATACTCTCCTCATTTGTCATTTTCATCAGTGTGTTTGATTACTAGAAACTGTAGAAACTTTGTACGACTTCATATTCTAAACTCATTGCTAATTACTCATATTGGTAGTTATTCACTTTAAATTCAGTGTGTAAAATAATAACAGCCAAAATAATTTTCATTTTGTTGCATTTTGACTGGTTAATTAAAGGAATAATTCAACATTTTAGGATATATGTTTATTTACTTTCTTGCCAAGCTAAATATGTCTGTGCACTATCTGTGAATCTATGGCCAGTAGCCTGTTATCTTAACATAGAGACTGGAGCATGGAGAAACGGCTAACAGCACCTCTAAAGCTCATTAATATATAGTATATCTTATATCCCATGTGTTTATTGGGGGTGTAAAACAGTAATTTATTTGGGTTATTACAGATTAAATTGACAAGATATCAGCTGTTCTTAATTATGCTTTAGAAGTGGATTTTATTAGCACTAGACAGAGTCTGGCTAGCTGTTTCCAGTTAGCTAAGCTAAGCTAGCTGGCTAATGGTTATAGCTTCATAATTAATGGACAGTCATAAGAGAGGTATCAGTCTTTTCACCCAACTCTCAACAAGAAACTGTATAAGCATATTTCCCAAAAGGTCAAACTATTGTGTTAGCATCACAGACTGACTGAAACAGCCAGCATCTGAACAAGCCTCATTTTAACATTCTCTTCAGGTGCTTTGATTTCCTGCCACTAGTACTTTCATATCACAATAAATTGCTCGAAAGCAGAATTTTTAAAAGGAGCAATCTTTGACTTTGTTTCAACAGAATGAAAATGAATTGAAATGAGCTCCTATTAATCAATACATGGAAATTTTAAAACTTCAAAGTTAAAGACTGAACCTCTTTTAGTTTACTAAATCTGATTTGGGAATGTCATTCTTCAAATGGTCTTAATATTTAACAATGTCTCTGGAAAAGATACAGTATTGTAACTTTTGTTACTAGGGTTGTATCTTTTCATCAGGAAAGGTGTAGCACCTACAACAAAAGGGCCCACTGCTGTATCACATTTTTCAGAGTATGTAATTGTACCATGTAGTCACTCACTGGAGACCTTTGTCTTTGCGTGGGATAATAGTATTGCTATAGGCTGAGCCTCCCTGGAACTGACATGCTGTTGTTTTCCGATTCTGCCTGACAGGCCAAACAGTCTCACCTCTGGCCCAGCCGGCCAGCACTGAAGGCAAACAGGACGTCAGCCGAGAAAACAGTTCTGTTGACTTCAGCAAGGTGAGCAACCGGACCCACCACTGATATTGCTGTTTATCTACAGACACCGATAGCTAGACACGCAACTAGGTGCTGTGTATTTAACCAAGATTGGGTTGCATGTGAAATGCTTGTTTTCTTTTGTTGTGTGAGCCATTATAGTCAGATTCAGCCTGTATTTTGGATTTGTATTTTAATAATTGGTGATACTGTAATAACCCCTCCCAATCCCTCTACCACTACATCACCCCATATTACATCACCCCATACTAACATTTATACTAATCATTTGTCCAAAGATGCACTGTATTCTTGTTTTGGTTTCTGTGGGTCTCACAGATTGACCTCCACTTCATGAAGAAGATCCCTCCTGGTGCTGAGGCATCCAACGTCCTGGTGGGTGAGCTGGAATTCTTAGACCGCCCTGTGGTGGCCTTTGTCCGCCTGGCTCCTGCTGTGCTGCTCAGTGGCCTGGCCGAGGTTCCCATCACCACTAGGTAATACATGAACTGCTTATTTCTAGGCATGCACCAATACCAGTTTTTTCAGACCATGTACAAGTACTGATACTGAGTACCGATACAAGTAGACAATGATGCAATGTTTCTACTATAAAAACTACAATTACCATAAAAGTGCAATGACTTTAGATACAGTTTTTTATTTCATGAGATTTACTTTCTGACAGTGATTGAATAAAATATCCTATGTAACAGAATGCTGTGCAAATTACCGAAAACTTTCTATAATAACAAACACAGCAATGCTGCCATTCCTATTGAATAACAAGTAACTGACTGAATTTCTGTAGCCTGCTACACAGCATATTGTAATACAGTGGCTCTGAACCTTTGTAGGAGTATGACCCTGTGTTAGGATGTAATGATTTCACAACCCCCTGACCAAAACATCACAGTTTAGGAGCACAGCCGGCAATTAAAATGTTTAATGTGGTGACATATTTATACTTTAAACTGGCTGCTGTCTGTGGCTCCATCCTGTCCTCTCTGCTGGACATTTTGATCATGGGGAGATGCCACATTTCTGCAAGTTTGTTGTTGTGTTGTTTCGTCAACTGGTGTTTGACTAATTACTCTCTCTATTGTATCAGACAACTTTTATGAGTAGCGAGTACAGCACTGTAGGGTGGTATTAGACCTGATGCTGGTATCGGCATCAGAGCATCCATACTCAATTCTGTTTCTTAACTTCTGTATTCTGTGTCAGGTCTGGATAGATATGATACACCTGTGAATGCTTCATTATAAAAAGGACTTTTAACTAAAATTTGTTGTTCTCTCTGCTGAACAGGTTTCTTTTCATCCTGCTTGGCCCTATGGGCAAAGGTCCACAGTATCATGAAATTGGCCGTTCAATTGCAACCCTAATGACTGATGAGGTGAGGCCTTTGTTATAGTTAGTGAAGATGGAGCTCATTTTAAGTACTCAAGCACTGAGCTTTCTAACTGGCACAAATCTCAATGTACGTACTGTATTATAATGTCTATAGTTAAATCCTAAAAATCTTATGCTGCAGTGTAGTAAAAATATGCCATTCTTTTCTTTAATTTAAATCAGCTTATTTAACAAATGTTCTAGAAATTAAGGTTTGTAACTGTAGAACACTAGAAAATTCTTTAAACAAAGTGATTCATATAAAAACAGGTTAAATTATTCCTAATACACATGTAGATTTTCTTTTTTTAAGTATGACATTTTAGTCTAGACTTGATTCCAGACTCAAATGACAGGATATGAGAAAGATTCTTAAACTGAACAATGCAGTACATGCTACAGGCTGATCGTATAATTTGTATGAAATCTGTTCAGTAACTCTAGTAAAGTAATAACTTGAACATTTCCCTTTAAAATGTAGAAGTACAAGTGTAAAGTGGTAGAAAATGGACATGGAATGTAAACATAAGTACTTCAAAAGTGTACTTAATTTCATCACTGGATGTCAGGGACATTCAGTGTTCAGTGCCAGTGACAATTCATGCCAGGTTTTTGCACATGCTTAGCTCATGGATAGTTACTTATGCTTTAATAAAGAAAGAAAGCAGCAGCATTTTAAGTTAAAAGGAAAACCATAAAAAACACGGATGTATTATTTAGTAAAGGGCATTTTTAAATATTGTGATAAATATCATATTGTGGACTTATCATGGTGATACTGTACTGTGAGTTTTTGGTATCGTTATATCCCTTTGCTTACTGTAGATATTTTAAAGAAGAACAAGAGGCTCTAGAGATGTAATTATCCCAGGAGAGATTCAAACCTATATATTTAAGGTCAACTGAAAGGAAGAAAGTCACTTTCGGCTTTTTCCATTTAGGAGTCACCACAGCAAATCGTCACACTGACGACTTGCATGTTGACATTTGGCATGTGTTTTACGACAGATGCCCTTCCTGACACAACCCTGATTCGAACCCGGGGGCGCAGCGGCGAGAGTGCTGCGCCTCAACAACTAGCCTACCCAGGGATGGCATAATATTTAAGGTCAACTAATAGTTGGAATAATGATTATGAGATATTTTTGTGGTATTAGGGTAGCTTAGAGGGGAGGAAACCATCCCATAAGTCAGAAGTCCATCTTCTAGGCTTTTGAGGATCAACAGAGTGACAAGATTTCCCACAGTGCAGTTATGATCTAATGAAACATCAGAGCCAGATGTTGCTTTTTTTCACTGGCAGCTGTCCTCTGGGATGTATGAAAATAGATGTGTGTGGATGTCAACCTACTTCATCATACATGGGAATGAACTGTAGCTATCACTGTGATTTGCTTTTCATCCATTGCAAGCAAGAATCATTTTCAGTATTCCAATAAGCTGTTTATGAAAAAACAGACTAAAAACACTGACTAGATTCAGTAGGTAGTTTTCCTTATACTCCTGTATATGGAGACAGGAGTATTAGTTTCCCTGGCAAACCCTTTATGGCACTTTTATGAGTCTCCATCTGTAAATCCATGAAAATGCACTCAGTGGTCCAGCATGATAGAAGTACAGACCCAACAATTAAAGCAATAATTATTTCAATCGTTGTCTCTCCCATTATCTCCTCCACAGATTTTCCATGATGTTGCTTACAAGGCCAAAGACAGGAATGACCTGGTAGCAGGCATTGATGAGTTTCTGGACCAGGTGACAGTGTTACCCCCCGGAGAGTGGGACCCCTCCATCAGAATAGAGCCTCCTAAAAATGTGCCCTCTCAGGTGTGCTTTTTTTTTTTTTTAGATCAAAAAACAACTTGGTTAAAAGTCTGACATGGTCCATCAATTCTCCCTGTATATTACTATGCTGTCATAACATGTCTGAGTACCTTCTGCTTTTTGAGAAATATTTAAACGTCTGTGTTCTAATCTCAACTGTGTATTACTCTGTGCTTTGAAGCTGCTCCCTAGGGTTCTGCTCTCAATCCTCTCAAAAACACAAGTGATTTTTTATTTTGGTCTGATTAGTTATTTTGGTCTACTTTGAAATGCAAGCCACCAACTTGTTTGGGAGAGAAATTTTGTTATCTAACAAAAAGGGTGCTACAGATGATTATAAAAATAGTGAGGTTGTTTAAAATCTTATTTGTCTTTTCCTCTTTGTCATTAGGCTCCTGTGGTGATTTAATGACATTCAACTGTGCAGTTAAATTGTTACGCTGATGACCTCAGAATTGTCCTTATGATGATGACCAACAGCCTACAATTGACTGACAGTAATCTTAACCACACAGGAAAAGAGGAAGATTCCTCCTGTTCCCAACGGAGTGACAGATCTTGTAGAGTCGGAGGAACACGGGGGGCATGGTGGTCCTGAGCTGCAGCGCACTGGGAAGTAAGTGGAGGAGAAACACAGGATGATGTGCAATGTACAGTCAGGTGCTCTCTGAGCTCCTCGTTGTGCCATTCTTTTGGCCTGTTAGCTTCCTCCCTTTCCCAAACTATAAATTTTGCTCTCTTAAGAAACTGATTAGCCTACTGGCCCATTATCATTCCTCACCCATTAACTCCACAGAGACTTTTTGTTTCAGCTTTACTAAGTTATCCAAGGATCCTACCTCACATTCTCCAGTATAGCAACAATAATATATTATTTAACACTTTGAGTATTTCTTTGTCTGCATACAATATATAAATGACATCATATCATATGTCATATCTACATTTATGAAGGATTAGATAGTTGGAAACTTGGGAATGATTTTACACACAACCTTAGTGAAGGATTTACAAATAGCTAATGCAACCCAGTGCAGATGTAGAAATGTTTGGCAAAAACTTCTAAGAATTCAAATTTTGCCTCTTGTTATTCCTGTGCAGAATGAAGGCAGACATGAAGCATCTTGACCTCAAGAGTTTCACATTAATTTTCAGGTGCAAAACTATGATTTCACAAAGCAATTACTGAGACATGCAGAAGGGATTAAACAGGAAAAATAGCCTGATGTCATCATCCAGAAATTTCCTTGTGACTATCAGGGGATTTTTGGCTCCCCAGCTTGGCACAGTGAAATGATAACGCAGTGCGCAGAGGTATTTAGTGTACATCTCAGTGGTTTAATAGCAGAGGAGTGAGTGATGGGCTGCTGCTGAGCTGCGGTATGCTGCGCTTCAGGCTCTCATCCCTGCTAAGTTTGGGCTGAAGCCCAATCCCAGTTATTAAACTGACTGTCCACCCCTTAACCACCACCACCCCTTGGGACATGGCATTGCTCAGACTGAAATAAGGATAACGTCCCTCCCACTGTTGCCATAGCAACCACTTCCAGTATCCATGAATGCACAAGCTGACAAATGGACATACGCTTTCCTACTGTACAACGCAGATGGGTGTATTTTACCGCTTTTTAATATTTTGTCTTGTGGTTCACGAGTAATGCTATAAATACCCTGAAAAAGGAGGAGCTGATCCTCTGCCCTGTTTAAGCATATGTTCAGCAGTAGAATGAAGTGCCACCATACTGCAGGTGATACAGTCTGAATCAATGCAGTGTCAGAACATGATACAGTTTGTTGTTAGGAGCTGTTTGATGCTACAGGAAATACGCTTTTTCACTTTCTTTCTGAAAGTCAGATGAGAAGATTGACACCACTCTAACATCTGTCTGATAAAAATAAAACTGGACATAGGCAACAGCATAGCTCAGCTTGTTTTAAAGGCAACTGTGTCCCATTGTTTAATGCTTACAAAAACTGAAGGGTAAAAGTTTCTACTGGTTGCTGGTCCACTTCAGGTTTTATTCGGAGTATAAAAAATGAGATTATGTGTTAAGTTTACAGGTGATGGTAGCTTTTACTCTCTCCTTTCGGCAAGGAGCTGAGATGTTTTCCTTGCCCGAGAATCAAACTTGCTTGTCTAAAATGGCAAATGTAGGCCTATTAAAGAATTTCAGACCAGCTGTGAAAGAAGTTGTTTTGTTGTTTCACTTCCTAACCCTGGAGTGCTGGTGTTTCCTAATTTTTTTTTTCTTCATTTAAAAAGACTACATCTGAGAGCATGCTGTACAGGTATGTACTATTGGTGAATCAGAGCATGGATCGAGCCGCATATTTCTGTCTGAACCCGAGCCAAGTCTGACAGTGTTGTGGCCGAACCCAACCTGAACCCAATAAGCATACTATATTTTATGTCCAAACTGAGCCTGATTTATTGAGATTGTGTGGTGTTTTTCTTTTTGCACCTTGTGTATCTAAAATCATGGATAGAGTTGTCATGCACTTAAGAAGTTCATCATTTTAATTTTTAATAGGCCTAGCACTTTAAATTTGCCTACACTAATGAAAAAGCATGAATTTGTTTACAATGCAGTTACACCAGTTTAGCCTAAAGTTTGACCTGCGTGGTTGAACCCAACTCAGACCCTCAGGTACCGACAGGGTCCTGTCAGGCTCAGTTCGGGTATCCACCCTCTAGTAGATGGCTAACAGCAACAGCTGTTTCCAGCAAGGAAAAATATGCAGACCAACCCATATCTTTTACTTGCCTGGTGGGGCAACTGCATGACACATTCCACTTGCCTGAACATCGTTTACTTGCCCAGACAAGTGGGCAAGAGTTAATGTCGAACTCTGGATTAGCTTAGCATAGTATAGTGTAGAGAAAAATTTCAAACAATTAATTTAAAGTATATAAATGAGAATCAGCAAAACTGTTAAAACTGGAGCGGGCTGTTTCTCCCATTTCAAATATACAATACAGTATATTGTAAGTTACTGTATGTGTTGGCTTGATCCTTATAAAGCTCGTTTCTCTGCAGGTTCTTTGGCGGGTTTATTTTGGATATCAAGCGAAAGGCTCCTCACTACCTTTCCGACTACACAGATGCGATCAGCCTGCAGTGTCTGGCCTCCTTCCTCTTCCTCTACTGCGCCTGCATGTCGCCTGTCATCACCTTTGGAGGACTCCTGGGTGAGGCCACTGAGGGACGTGTGGTAAGCAGCAACGTTGTTCTCATAAGAGACTATGTTCCTGTCTTATCTTGAGATTTTGGACAGACAGTCACGGTGCCCAGAAGATGCATTCTATGAATCATAGCATTATTTCCCATGTTTTCAGAGTGCTATTGAGTCCCTGTTTGGGGCTTCCATGACTGGAATAGCGTACTCTCTTTTTGCTGGTCAGCCCCTCACCATCATGGGCAGCACAGGGCCTGTTCTTGTCTTTGAGAAGATCCTCTTTAAGTTCTGCAAGTAGGCACTTTTGTTCAACACTTGTTATAGCATAATATATCCATTTTGATGGGAGATGTGTGTTTTATGCTTCAGTAGAGATGCCAGTTACCTTTACCTATCCTTCTTTTCACCCTCTGTGTGTGTCCGTGTGTGTCTGTGTGTCCTGTCTCTCTCAGGGATTATGGCCTTTCTTACCTCTCCTTGAGGGCCTGTATTGGCCTATGGACGGCCTTCTTCTGTCTACTGCTAGTGGCCACGGACGCCAGCTCGCTTGTCTGTTACATCACACGTTTCACTGAAGAAGCTTTTGCTGCGCTGATCTGCATCATCTTTATCTATGAGGCCCTGGAGAAGCTGATCCACCTGGGAGTGCATTACCCCATCAATAAAAACAACAACCTTCAGAAACTCACACAGTATTCGTAAGTGCTTTCTTCTTCATCTGTTTGTCTAATTATAATTTTGGACTTTCTAGTTGAATAAAAACTTCACATTGAATGCATTTTGCTAACTCCAGAATTTGCCAAATAAAAGTCACATTTTTAAACTCTGTTTTGTATAAAGGTAGTGCAGTGACAGATATCTGTACTTCCACGGGTGCAATGCAAACAGGAACCATGAATAGCTAATTCGGTCATATGTTTAATGGTTGGCGAAATGACAATACAGTCCATTAACAGTTTTCATAATCAAAATTGTATTTATGTAAAAAGGCCCAATGCTCTCTGGTTCCAACATCTCTAATGTGAATATTTGCTGGTTTTCCTAGCCTTTTATGAGATTTAATAGAGCATCTTTCAGGTGCTCGGAGGCCTGAAAAATAATGAAAATAAATCTGCACACCTGAGTGTCCAAAAGGTGCATTGGAGGGAACAGTAAAATGTAAAAAATCCCACACACTATCTTACTTAGGCTGAATAATTTATTAGATATATAACACTTCGGCCTATATAACCTTCATTAAGTATGTCAGTAAACGTCTCCTTCCACTTATATACACCATCGGTGCCCAGAAGATGCATCCTAATATCATCCAGTCAGAGGAAGGCAGGGTCCAAATTTATGAATCTGAATCACCTGTGTTAACCACACCCATTAAATGACAAAACTATTAAATATTCTTTACAAAATACAAATAGTATTGGTATTAGAATGTTGTTACATTTTTGCAGTTAACTTCTAGTAGGTCAAAATAAGACATTTGAATATTTCAGCTTGGCATTTGTGAAATTGTAATTGATTTTGTGGCCAAACAGTTGATCAGATAATGCTGAAAACAGTTGAAAGTTTAATTATAGTGGAAATGACTGTGTCTTGCAAACTTTGAAAAATTATGTAAATTGAAAAAATTAAATCATTACAGTTTTAAAGATTTCTGCTTTTAAAATGCATCACTAAACTTTAGTTACAGCAGTGGTTCTCAAAGTGTGGGGCATAAAGACATGACAGGTGGGGCGCAATGAATGGAAAAAATTAGAAATGGGTCATTAATACATGTAAATTAAACTAACATCAGTTCGGGGCCTGGGAGAAAAAAGTGGAACCATAGTGCAACAATAACGGTTTAACGTGGGCATGTTAACTGCCGCGCAACAGTATAAGGAAACGTTCACACAGAGGGCCAATAGTGTATGTATTGGGCATAATAACATAAATGGATAAATTTGTTACATGGACCACAAAAAAAGTAGGCGATTCAGCGCAAGCAGACAAAGAAACGACAGGCAGTAGCCTTATCAACCAAAAAGCCAGCCGAAAAGAAAATATGATGAAGCTTATCTTGCGCTTGGATTCACGGTGGGAATGGTGGGGGCAGAGGAGAGACCCATGTGTGTCTTGTGCCTTAAACCGCTGGCAGCAGACAGCATGAGACCCAACAAATTAAGAAGACATTTAAAGACAACACACCCCAGTCACGTTAATAAGCCACTCGGCTGGCAGAATACCACCAGCAGGAAAATCGCATGGTAAAATCTGCATCAGTGAACAGCAAAGCACAAATGGCTTCCTTCAAAGTTGCATACAGAATTGCACAGTGCAAAAAATCCCACACAATTGTTGAGCAGCTCATTCTGCCTGCTGCTGTAGACATGGTGTAGGTTATGCTGGATGAGGCAAGTGGTGCAAAATTGAAAACTATCCCCCTGTCAAACGATACAGTTGCACTTATATTTTATCTGTTTTGAACTTGGTGTTATTTGATATTTCAATACATTTCAAAGTTAAAAATTGGCCAATTTCGTTTTTTGACAAGTGGGGCTTGAAAATTCGCCCACCCTCTTAAGTGGGGAATGACAAAAAATGTTTGAGTACTACTGAGTTACAGAAATGACTGAAAATAAATCATAAGGAAGATTCCAGTTGGTCGTTGTAGTGTAACAAGTTTCTTTTCTTCATGGTGATTTTTTTTTATTTAAGACATTTTACAAATGCTTTGCATGCATGGAGCAACAAATTGTGCAGTGGTATAGTAGACATGGTAAACAGTCTCACGCTTGTATAGCGCTTTTCTATGCATGGCAGCACACTCAACACACTTTCACAGTATTTGGCCATTCATACTCCCAAGCACTCATACATTCACACACTGGTGTCATCACCGGTCAAGGACACTTCGACATGTGGACTAGACAAGCTGGGAATCGAATTGCTAATTTTTCCAAACAACCTGCTCTACCTCCTGAGCCACACCCCTGACATGCAGTCTAGTAGTTCAGTAATAGCTGGAGCATCATTTGTCCTAGTGGCTGTGTTAAGCCAGGCACTCTATTCTGGTGTAGTGGACAGCAGGGGATGCTGACATTTAGTTTTGCCAGCAGAATAAGTCATTTCATATTGCAGGCTGAACATTTCAGAAATGGAGTGTAATGGAATATGTGGAACATCATAGTTCTGCAGCAAATGATTATGTTCATTTTTGATTAATCTGTCCATTGTGTTTTCTATTATTAAATAAATTGTTTGGCTTTTAAAATGTAAAAAAGCCCAAGCGAAATCTCAAGATATTTCATGTCATACAAACCTAGCTGGTAAAATGCACTGGAAAGCGTTTTCTACGTCTGTCTCACGCTGCAGATAGAATTCCATTATGTCAAACAAGCCACACTGAATCTATGAGACATATGTTTCCCATAGAACCCTCTCATTTTTTATGCTACATGTGTATTTTTGTCCCCTCTGGTGTTTTTATTGAAGCATAATGTCCACAGTCAGCTGTTTAAATCACACAATTCTTGTATTCTGTTTCTACTGGTATCTGTTATGATTAATCAGGCTCCTTGAACTTCACTTTCACTTTCTTCCTCTGTAACAAGTGTAACCCTTTTGCCACCCGGCTCGTTATAGTAAGGGAATAGCTACTTAGTGCATACCCCTCTAAACTCAAAAAACAAATTGGCAAAAGAGACATTCCAATGTAAGAAACTTTGTCTAGGGTTCAGTATGATCCTCACCTTTAAAACATCAATTGGAGTTTTCCCAGAAATGATATTACTTCAAATAACTCAGAATATGCATGTACTTTGTTATCTTTCACAACTGGGTCGGGGCAGACGAGTGCCAGTGCATCAATGGTCTCCGTCACTCCTACATCGGCTTCCCTGAACTCCAGCTTGATTGACAAACAGCCATCATACGGGTAATCAGCAGGACTGAGACCCCATATTTGCAAAGAGCTGACAGGTGTCAATGGCAAGTGCGTCAGGTATCTGTCGTAGAAGGATCTATAGAGCAGAGTGACTTGAGAACCAGTATCGAGTATAGCTTTAGTGTAAATGCCTTCAATCTGGACTGGTACAGCAGAGCTAGGGCCAACTAAGCCTTTAGGGAGAGTGTCTTCCACTTCTTTCTCTGTTTTGATGCTCTTGGAACG
>NW_018128274.1:511469-525967 GCF_001952655.1 Monopterus albus | reverse complement strand
AAAAAACAAATTGGCAAAAGAGACATTCCAATGTAAGAAACTTTGTCTAGGGTTCAGTATGATCCTCACCTTTAAAACATCAACTGGAGTTTTCCCAGAAATGATATTACTTCAAATAACTCAGAATATGCATGTACTTTGTTACTTGTAACTTATGGACAATTTTTCCAGGGACTGTTTCACAGTGTAGAAACAATAAACACACACACTAAACACAGTTCCAGGTTGTGTATTAATTAAACAAACATATACCACAAATTTGCCCAGTTCAAACATGAAATAATATTTTAAACCACTGAAATGATGTTTTAACCACAAAATCAACCTGAGTGCACTCTTCAAGTTCTATGCAAGCTTGCGTTGGCGCGCGTTGGAGCTTATGTCCACTCGAAACCATTTTAACAGTCATACCAGTCTGAAAGAAAAATAATCCTCGTTCTTACCATCCAAGGGACACAGGACGTCTGCACATGGAATCCTACTGCCCTGTCGTCTCCCCACGCAGGTGAGTTCTGAATCTCCAGTGGCAACACCGTGTGCTTCCTTGTGACTCTCGACGAGGTAATTAGCACAGACACGATGGAGCTAGCTTTAGCATTAGCTTAGCTTAGTTTTCTCAGTTTCGTCTTTTTGAAGTCTGAGCACTTTCTTTATGTTTTGAATACTTCACAGCCACACACCCTCGGCGGCCATTGCCGTGCCCTCTTTTTTCGTTCTCCTCCGCCCGCTTCGCGCGTCTTCTCCTCTCTTCTTCTTCTCCTTTTTTCGGTTGTCTTCTTTTGTGGTACACTCAAAACATTGCAAAATAATAGAACATGAGATACGAACAATAAATTCCTCAACACCCATATAAAACGGTTATAACACTGTGCAACTGCATATTTCAACCCATCACAACAAACCATGAAATTTCCTAATGATTTATCATGTGATGAGAACAAATACCTTACTGCATCACCATAAAGACAAAATACGCTCTGGTAAACAAAAGAAAACAATACTCTGATTCTGTGGATAATCAGATTACTACACAAGGAAGGGAAAATCAGTGAAATCTAAATCCATAAGCTACATAAAAATGTGATGTCTTCTTGATGATCTTACATGAAAACTATTTTTGTCCAGTACACTTGTCTTGTTGGTTGGGCTGATATAGACTCTTTGTCCTGCTGCTGCTCTGTTGTCAAATAGTTCTGATGACTTTAAGCACTTAGAACACGCTTCCAGTGTGTTTTACCAGTAAGAAAGCCTGGAAATATTCTCATTTGAGAAGCTGAAGCCAGCAGATTTTGCCATTGTTTTCATCTTCTGGGTAGTTAGATTATTTTGTTTGTTTTGTCACTTTCAGTTAAATGTTATCTTTTATTAGTACAGTAGTCTTGTTTTGTTCTAAATAATTCTGAAAACTGATTAAAATTTCCTTCATAGATGTGCTTGTGTGGAGCCTAGGGCCCCCAGCAATGAGACTCTGCACTTCTGGGAGGAGCAGAACATCACAGCTTCTCAGGTCAACTGGACCCTGCTGGAGGTCAAGGTAGAGAACATTTGACATTTGTAGGAAAATATTGCAACAGACCTTTACATAAGTTACATAGGCATAAGGGTTTTATCTACATATGGCTTACAGATGCACTGACTAAGACTTCTAATCTTAAGCTGTAAAGAAGTAGAACTCAAGACAGAAACAGGACTTTAAATCACAGATGCTTATCCAGAAATCAAACCAAACACACAAAGTTGAGGGTACTTCTTACATTCTGGCACCTTGTTATTCCATACTTTGTATTATCACGAAGCATCATAGGTTTACGCAGGGGATTAAGAACATGTGGGCAGTATTTCACAGGATTTTGCTGTGCAGAATGAACATGAAGAGTGTGAAGAGTGGATTCTCTGACTGTCAGACAGTCATGGCTGTGGTGGTATGCTGTGCCATTCCTACACATGCTTGTTAGACAGACTCTATGGCAGCAAATGTTTTGAAGATAGGGTCACACAAAGGCACTGGGACTTTATGCAAATTGATTAATCATGCTGTGTGCTTTAAATATCTTTGAAATAATTAGCAGATTGTTGATATTCAGACTTCATTAATTCATCACTGACACTGACCATCATCGCCCCTCATCTGCTGTTATTTTATTGCCATTATTATTCATATCACGTTCCTGCTCATCATCCTGATAATTATTACCATCACCATCATCATCATCGTCATTGTGTCCTCTGGTGCCAGTAGGAGTGCGAGATGTTGCATGGGGAGTTCGAGGGTACCGCCTGCGGTCCCCATGGCCCTTACATGCCTGATGTCCTTCTCTGGTGCGTGGTGCTCTTCTTCTCCACCGTCTTCATGTCCGCTTTCCTCAAGGAGTCCAGGACGAGCCGCTACTTCCCCACCAGGGTAGGTAGCCCTCAACACTCACCTTCAAATAATGCAGAAAATACACAGTTGTTGTCAATCATCCCTTTGTAGTTGGCACTTTAGTGTTAGAGTTCCTGTTTGTTACTGCTGTCAGGTGCATTAATGCTGCAAACTGAATCTGCTTCATTAATTTTACAGCTTTGCCTCTGTGTGTAATTTTAGATTCTGCTGCCATCTATCGGTTGTTTTATGATACAGTAAAAATCCTGCAGTTTGTTTGGCCATTCTGTGTATGAATTTTCTATGATTTATCATTGAGATGACACATGAATGTAATTTGTGGCATGATGCTGACACAGTAATCTGTAGTATAGTGCGCCACCTTGTGGTGATGAGTGCTACCCTGTATTCTGGTTGTGGTATAGTATGTTATATGGATTTGTCTGAAGAGTGTTGATTTATCTGTTCCCTCCAGGTGCGGGCCATCATCAGTGACTTTGCTGTCTTCATCACCATCCTCTCTATGGTGCTTATAGATTATGCCCTGGGGATCCCCTCACCTAAATTGCAGGTCCCCAACAAGTTCAAAGTAAGTCTAGATGAAACCTCCCTTGTCAAAAGCTACTTTATATTCATCTTATACCAAACAGTAGTATAAAGTATATGCATTTTTCTCTAAAATATAATTGATAAACAGTTTAAAAGAGATTTTGACTTGAATATATGAACTGTAATCAGAAATTTGACAAAGGCATGATAGATTAAAAAACATGTTTATATTTTGATTTGATTTGATATCCAGGTAAATGACAATACATTTAAAGGTTGTGTGAAAAGTTATGAAAGTATTGTCTAATTTGGAAAATTGCAACCAGGATATAATTTATGCTGCTTTAATTTTTATAGATTTCAAGTGGGGAGCTACTGTATCTAAAGACTCGCATAAGAATTAAAATAAGAAATAATCCCCATCCAACTATTACTTTTTTGTTGTGCAACTATTGCAGAGTCATTGTAAGACATCATGCTCTATTTCTATGTTGTATAAAATATTTTTAAAATAACTGCTGTGTTGTGAACGTGTGCTCCATGCTGCAACAAATCCACCACAATCCATGTACAATTTTTGCACATTGTCACACAAAATAAGACATGAAAGCAACTCAAGAGCCATAAACAATACCCTGCAGATGTCTGGGTCATGATACAGGCAGTCTGACCTCACTGCGCACTGCTGTCATTCACTGTTCATTTACCATTTCCTCACATGATCAAGTTTCTCAAAGACATACCTTTGCTATTACCATGGAGGATATACTGCACATTGTGTCTGTTTTTTGTTTTTATGACGGTTTGATCCTGACAAAGGCAGCTGTAGGTGGAGATAAAGTAGGCAATGTGTTTAACAGCCTGCACACTCCCATGGACTACAGTCTGTTTCTGGCGGACGATTGCTTTTGGTACAACACCATGAATGCAATGATTACAGTATATTTTACTTTATTATTTTAAAAACACCTCTGAGACCACTTTTATTTTACGCAGTGCTTTAAACAGTCCTAGGCTGCTGCTATTCAGTGCACAACCAGCATTTAAGCACAGCTTTGTGGGTGCCTGACTCCTACATCTGGTTGTGTAGGCTGCTTGCTAATAATAAGCTGACAGATGGATTTATAATGTCTTTAGAATCCACAGGTTGAACACATATTTGGAGTCAGTAAAATATTCCCCATAAAGTTATTTTCATTTCAACTGTTTGGGGGTTTTAGAATTTAAAGGTTCAAGATTTTTCACAGCTGTTTCTTCCTTATATTTTCTTATTTAATTAATATACTGCAGGCCAGATGTGTTGACAATACACAGTACCAAGAATTATATGATCCTTCACCTACAATTGAAAATACTGATACTGAACATTAATCTTTAAATAACAAAGGCATAAATGTAATAAATGTCCAGTAAGAATTCCATTTAAATGCGGTCCTAACTGTGATGCTAATATTGAGTATTTCTTTTGTCATTAAGCCAACTAGGGATGACCGTGGCTGGGTAATAAACCCTCTGGGACCAAACCCCTGGTGGACTGTTGTCATCACCTTCATCCCTGCTCTGCTCTGCACCATCCTCATCTTCATGGACCAGCAGATCACAGCTGTCATTATTAACAGGAAGGAGCACAAATTAAAGGTATTTGAAAACTGTCATTTAAAATCCCTGTCACAAAAATATAGTACAATTTTTCCCTTCATTATTTATTTAATTAAAAAAGTCGACTATCTAAAATGTCCCTCCTCTGGCTCCTGCAGAAAGGCTGTGGCTACCACCTGGACCTGTTTGTGGTATCAGTAATGCTGGGTGTGTGCTCTGTGATGGGCTTGCCGTGGTTCGTGGCAGCCACCGTGCTCTCCATCTCCCACGTGAACAGCCTGAAGCTAGAGTCGGAGTGCTCGGCCCCTGGAGAACAACCCAAGTTCCTGGGCATTCGAGAGCAGCGCTTCACTGGCCTGATGATCTTCACCCTGATGGGCTGCTCCGTCTTCATGACCTCTGTGCTCAAAGTCAGGAGATAAACAGCAAATACACATGCACACTAATGCAAGAAAGAAGAATATGATGGAAATCATGCCTCATTTAGTCTTATGGTTTTATTTCTGTGTAAAAAATAATTACAAAAGGTTCAACTAGATATTGTAAAGCCTCTTTATATAAAATTTGTATTACTTTGTAGAATCCTAACTGAATTATAAGCAATAAAACACATCCTGACTCAGTTGAATAACCTCTGGGTTTTGCGGCTATAGAATCAGCTGGTCTGGGATGACTGTAGTTCAGTAGGCCATGCAATAGGTTAAGCTGATAGTGCCCTCTGCTGGACCATAGGGCCATCTACTTCCTAAAAACTAAATTTGGGACTTGAACACATCATTAGCAACCTTATGCATGTGTATATTTCATACTATACACAGTATTCAGTGGTTAATTTGTGCCCTTTTATTGTGGAAACTACTCAAACATGCTGGTCATTGAGGAACGTTTTTCATTCTGGGACCTCCTCTCCAAACACTGACATGCTGGGTCCATCATCTAGTGATATTCCAAAACTTCATAATTTACAAATTAAGCACTGATAGTATTTATATATGTCATCTGATGGAGCACTCCATTACCTGTTTTACAGTTTTTCAAGATGATAGTAATGACACTGAATATATAAAAAAGACTTTTCCAGATATACTTTAGTGCTTGTCCTCATCCTAAATATTTCTCTGTCTCCAGTTTATCCCCATGCCTGTGCTGTATGGAGTCTTTCTGTACATGGGGGCTTCCTCGCTCCGAGGAATTCAAGTGAGTCCAGATGCTGCCGGCTGGTATTTTATTAAAAGAACTAGTCAAGAAAACATGCAGGATGAATTCCTGAGTGTCTGTTTGTATCTGTGCAGTTCTTTGACCGTCTGAGGCTGTTCGGCATGCCGGCCAAACATCAACCAGACTTCATCTACCTTCGCCATGTCCCTCTGAGGAAAGTGCACCTCTTCACCATCATTCAGCTCAGCTGCCTCATGCTGCTCTGGATCATCAAGACCTCCAAGGCTGCAATTGTCTTCCCCATGATGGTAACCTGAGCGTGTTTGTGTACAGTACATAAACATTGTATATTTGTGTGCATACTGCATATGACTGTGGATATCTATTTGTGCTGCTTCAGGTCCTGGCCCTGGTGTTCATTCGTAAGCTGCTGGACTTCATCTTCACTAAGAGAGAACTGAGCTGGCTGGATGATCTGATGCCAGAGTGGAAGAAGAAGAAGCTGGAGGATGCAGCACAGGAGGTGCACTAATAGATCACAGCTCGGATGATCCAAAGCATCCTTTGATAACTTTGAATTTCAGCTGCAGCAATGCTGTTTCACATGTTTTTACCTCTTTCTTCAGGAAGAACACAGTATTATTGCAGAGGAGGAAGGCATTGTACAAGTGCCACTGGAGGGACATTATAAGTAAGGCGCATTCTGCATTTTAGTTACCCATGCCTCCAGCAAAAGCCACTGTGTCAGACTGAATGACAAATTCTTCATACTAGATATTGTAAATGTACCACTTCAAGACATTAAGGAGCCTGTTTATAAAGGATTAGCAGCCAGTTATTGGGTGCGAAACAGTTAAATTGTCCTTATTTAGCACAAGGCCATCCAAGGTTTTGTATACTGTAATGCTAAAAAGGCACATTTAGACTCATGCCGGTGCATTATTTGGGCACCTGATTGCAACCTCTGTCTCTATCAAACAAAAACAAAAAGGCCAAAAATATAAGCGTCCTCCAGTCAGCACCACAACACAAGTTAAAAGAGTAGCAATGTAACAGCCTTTTTTTCTGTTTCCAGCTTGAATACAGTTTTCTTCAGACTTTAATGGTGCAGTCTTTGCTGAAGTTTTTGCTTATAATCACGTACAACACAAAATGAAACACCATCAGATCTTATTTATACAAATCAGATTTATAATATTAGTAATGGCTTGCTAGTGACAAATTGTAGTTATTCCACTAGAAAAATGTTATTTTCTTGTGTAAAATAAATAGGTTTGTCAAAAGTCTTATAACAGAGAGTGAAATAACCCTTTTTGTCATTCCTTGTGATGTGTTTTTAAAGGAGTGACCCAGCCACAGTTAACATCACTGATGAGATGTCCAAAGGATCGTTCGGGAGTGTGTGGAGGAGTGTCAGCCCTGCTGAGAGCATTAAGAGGGAGCCGGGTGCTAAAAGGTTAGCCTCATCACATCTCAGATATCCAGATAAGTAATCCATCAAAGGGCTCTAGTACCAAACTCTATGTAATCCAGAGTATGTTTATTTTTCCAGGGTCAGAAAAATCCATTTCAAGGGAAAATGATGTGTTTGGGTGGCAGCTGTTTGTTATTGAAAAGTTACAGAACATTTAATTTTTATATTTCTAGGAAATTGAGGAGCAAGTGTGTTTAGATGAAAGGGTTTATCTAAGAGAAGCCCTGCCCTCATACATTTCCCATAGAGTAGACTAACATAGTTTCTTCTGCCTGCCTCTCTCATTCAATCCCACCCCTAAGCTCCCCTTCCTAACCTCTTAGAAGCTGAAATCCCAAAGGTAAGTTGTTCCCTGATCTTCACATGATTAATAATAGTCTGTGTTGGTCTGTGCTGCAAGTTATGACCCTGCAATGAAAGATTATGCAATAAATATTGAGATAAATCAGTAATAACTAGATGTTGGTGGACTGACTACACAGCATGGCCTGGGTGTGCATGTTATTTCAAGGACATGTTTTATAATGTCAATTGCAGCATGCTGTATTGGTTGTCATATTAATTTAACTAGTGCTACATCTGAGCCACTGTAGTCCTGCTGTATAGTTCAGTGTCATGAGACACTGAAGACAGACTCCTAACCCTTTGCAAGACATATTTGCATGCTTTGTGATCTGGATTCATTGATAGTCACCTAGCTGGCAATGCATTTGTACTTTGCATTTGAAATGTTCCTGTACAGAAAAAGAACATAAACACATTAGCTTTTTTTCCTTTCAGTATTTTTCTTGGTTAATTTTTTTCTTTTGTGCCATTGTTCTAGTGGTGGCGAAAAGTGGCACAAGCAGCGGAGGCATGACAAGAGCTTGGACAGGGAGACAAGTTTGTGATGACACATACTGGCAGTGCCACTGTGCTGTCAATCAGTAGATCAAAATCTATACCATGCCACACTCAACCGCCTCTGTACTGTACTACACTGTGTTTTTGTCATGTAAGTCTGTGTGCAAATTATGTAAAACAAAGAAAACTTGGTAGAAACAATATTATCGCAAGAAACCAAGGCACATTTGTATATCAGTGTTCGGTGATACCAGCAACAAAAGAAAGCCAGAAATTTATGACACTTAAAATAATTGCTGTGTCTTTGGGCCAATTACATGCCAATTTTGAATAATTTTTAAATCAACTTTATTTGTATTTTGTATGTTTGTATATTTTTCCAACAACAGCGAGCTGTCCTTTTAAAAACCTGCCACAGCAAACTGCAAATGTGTCGATTTTGCGCTATTGACTTGATGCACTTCCAAATAGAAAACATACAGTAAAGAGCAGATATTTGCCAATACTAACTTGTTTCATTGGTGTCTAAAAGACTTGGCTATATAGCAAATCTAGCAAATATAGCACTTTTTTTTTGTATGTATGTATAAATATACATTTTATATATCCTTATATCTACATGTTTTTGTGACAGTGACAGCTCATTTCAATCCAGAGTCGTTTCCATTGCTCTTTTACATATAAATGCCTTTCCTCCAATAAAGCATTTCCCCAGCTAATTAAAGGACAAGGTTTTTATTATGGGAAATAACCCTGTTCACTTTCTTTCCAAAAAGTAGACAAGAACATTGATACCACTCTAGTGTCTGTATGCTAAATATGAAGCTTGGGCCAGTAGCGAGCTACCTTAGCTCTGGCCTAGCTTAGCACAAAAGATGGAAAACAGTGAGACAGGTAGCCTGGCTATGTGCAAAGCAAACAAACATAGCTAAAGGCTCTCTTATTAACATATATTTATTTTCTTTCATCTGTATAAAACCTGAAATATAAAAAAAATGCACCTGGTTTTATGATTGGCTTAGCTTCATATTTACTTATGCCAACACAAAAGACCCTATCAAAATGTTGAGCCATTTCTTTACAGATAGTATTTTTCTGGGAGCAGCTTATTGGACAATGGCATCTTCAAGCTAGCATGGCAGCATAGTTTGGGAACTCTGAGTATTGCTCGCTACTTGGCCTTGGCTTTTTAAAAGCTAATCAAATTTGCAAATGCTGAACTTTACAGTGACCGTATGGAAAGCTCTATGTATTCCACCTGCATACTTTTTGTCATTTTGTCAGTAAATGTCATCCATGGACATGTGATCTCCTCTCCAAATGACCCTCAGTATGTTAGCATCTGAAGCTAACTGTTTAAAAAAACTGCATGACGGTGAAACTGTTTCGCTGCAGGACCATGGTTACTTCGAGAGATGCAATAACACCTTTTTTCTGAGAAGGGCAACATGTCATAAATGGTCAAGAATCTTAATGTATAATACATAGTATATTTTATTCATGTAAAATGTTAATATATTACTAACAAAGTCAGTGTTGAAGGCAGGATTTTGTTGTAGATGTTCTTTTCCCACTGTCTAGTTTAATAGAGAAACTAAAAATGGGTCATTTGTATCAATATCAAAAATTTTGATAGTTTTTGTGTGGAATTCTGCCTTAAATTTGGTAGTGATAACTGTACGCTTTCTGTTTAATAATTGTCAACTGTATAGAATTCTATCAGTTCAGATCTGTTGTTCAACTGTGATTTGTTTCATGAAAGAGTGAGTGAGTGAGAGCATAAATAAAGATATTCAACAACCTGTGCTGAAATTATGTGATACTTTATTGATTCCCATTTTGTCTACATGAAGGTCATGGAGGTTGTGCTTGTATGCAGCACTTCAAGGACAAGCATACACTACCATTTTCACAACATGTCTTTTCCAGTATTATATCATCCTGCATTGCCCCAGAGTTATTCTGTGCTGTATGGTTACTGGTTTCCTTGTCTTTTGACCTCAGGAGCTCCATGCCTTTGGCCTCATGGGAGATAAGGAACAGAGTGGACTGAATCCTCAGGCTCAAGATCCTCTAGCCTCTGCATTGCATAGATACAGGAGGTGTCTACAGTATCTGTGAGCCAGGATGCTGGTGCCGATGCTCCCAGAGAGACCATTATCCATGTATGTACTAAATAAGTAAAACATAGTAGGAGGAATCTGTAAAACTGATGCACTTCCTGCAGACCTATTTTGAATAGTGTTTTGAATCCCATGTAATGACTGCTAATAGAATCTAAGAGTACAGGTATACATTTTGAAAGAATAATCACTGTATATTTCAAATCATAGAGCTGATAAATTTTAAATTATAGGATGCCCTCATGGTTTTCTGTGCTGACAGTGAACCTTGGTGTCCTCAGTTTGGGTCTGTAAAATTAAAGATCTCCTGATCCGATACAATCAGACATCATCAATACAATACTTAGTATCAGTATCAACACTGATACAGGCACACTTCATAGGTATCGGCCAGAATAAAGCTGATCCAATTTTTATCCTTACTTGGTTCTACTGTCCTGTATTTGAGCAGAATACATTTTATGGTTTTGTTCAATGGTGCTACAACAGCTGCCACCTTTTCTTAATGCAGCGTATTAAATTGTCAAACAGAGCTATCTAAACTGTACTGGACAAATTGTCTGTTCACATACAGATGCAAAGTAGTAGTTAGCATCTGCCCTGTGGTGAATTTGTACAGTAGTTCTGAGAGTGCGTTTTCCATCCCGCAGTTATTCTTTTATTCATATCAATAATTTAAGCTGATACACTTAATATTTTGGAACCAGGATCTGATCCATTATTTGGATCAATAATCTCCTGAAAAACACAGGGTGCCAGATTATTTTCAATTTCAATATGTCAGATGTTTAATGAACATTTACTGTAGGTAAATATAAGCAAATATCAGATCAGAAATGTTATTGGCAGATACTTAATATTAAAGGACTCTGATCCATAACGGGACATAAAAAAAAACTAACAAAAAAAAACACTGGATCATGACATCCCAACTAAAAATACTGAAACTAATTATGACTTATGTTTACTTCTTCAGTAGGAACCAGCACATGTGGGGCTTAGTGTTACAGACAGAATAAAAAGAGCCTGACAAAAATAATTTTGCTGAGGCCTTAAGTTATATTTGAAATTTTGTGTTTGTACCTGAACCGAACCCGTTGGTACCTGAGGGTCCGAGCCAGGTTCAGACAGAAATTTAGAAATTGTGTTTGAGTCTGGGCTGGGTACAAGCACAACTGTCAAACTTGGGCTGGGTCAGGTTTGGACAGAAATATACGGGCTGATCCACGCTCTAACATTATTGCACCCGTTTATAATGTATTGCACAGTGAAATGATCATACACTGAACAAAATTATAAACACTTTTGTATTTGCCCCCATTTTCCATGAGCTGAACTCAAAGATCTATGACTTGTTCTATGTACACAAAAGGCCATTTTCTCTCAAATATTGTTCACAAATCTGTCTAAATCTGTGTTAGTGAGCACTTCTCCTTTGTTGAGATAATCCATCCACCTCACAGGTGTGGCATATCAAGATGCTGATTAGGCTGGCCACAATAAAAATGTGCAGTTTTATCACACAGTACAATGCTGCAGATGTCGCAAGTTTTGAGTGAGCGCAATTGGCATGTTGACTGCAGGAATGTCCACCAGAGCTGTTGCCCATGAATTGAATGTTCATTTCTCTACCATAAGCCAGAGAATTTGACAGTACATCCAATCAGCCTCACAACTGCAGACCACGTGTAACCACACCAGCCCAGGACCTCCACATCCAGCATCTTCACCTCCAAGATCGTCTGAGACCAGCCACCCGGACAGCTGCTGCAGCAATCGGTTTACATAACCAAAGAATTTCTGCACAAACTGTCAGAAATCGTCTCAGGGAAGCTCATCTGCATGCTTGTCATCCTCATCGGGGTCTCGACCTGACTGCACGCAGTTCATCGCCGTAACCGACTTGAGTGGGCAAATGCTCACATTCGATGGCGTCTGGCACTTTGGAGAGGTTTTTTTTTTTTTTTTGGCACCTTGGAGAGGTGTTCTTTCAACGGATGAATCCTGGTTTTCACTGTACAAGGCAGATGGCAGACAGTGTGTGTATGGCGTTGTGTGGGTGAGCGGTTTGCTGATGTCAACATTGTGGATTGAGTGGCCCATGGTGGCGGTGGGGTTATGGTATGGGAAGGCGTATGTAATGGACAATGAACATAGGTGCATTTTATTGATGGCATTTTGAATGCACAGAGATGTTGAGATCATGAGGCCCATTGTTGTGTCATTCATCCACGACCTTCACCTCATGTTGCAGTCCCTTACCAAAAAAGTAGTATATGCAAGTATGCTTCAGGTATATTAATTTTAAACTAAAAATGAGAGAGTATACTTTCAGTTTACTTTTTAAGTACTTATCAGAGATATACTTAACAAAGTTTAAGTTAACTATACTTGGCTTATACTAAAAATTATACTAAAAGTCTAAGTATATTGAGCCTATACTTATATTTAAACTTTTGACCATGATATACTTAAGTAGTAGTACATTAATAGTACATTTTCACACATACTGGTTTCTTTGTGGTATACTGCATGTTTTTAAAGATTGAGGATTGGTGTAGGTGAAACTGAACCACCGTCATATACACAATGACATTATTATCAAACAGGGACAGAAATCAAATGTCTGAATTTTATTTGAAACCAAATCTGACATTTTTTAATTGATTCATACTGGCATTAGCCACCATAACACATGTGCTTTTTTTAAATGTATATACAATACATAAAAACAAGGCAAATGGCAAAAGGAGGTCTCCACTACAACACTTGCTTTGCAGTAGTATGACTAAGGCTACTCATGGGAGCTCTTTTAATCCCGTTCATATGGATTTGGCAAAGGTGTAATGTACAATTTGTCAGCGGTTTCAACAACAACACATTTCACTTTTATCATATCAGGCCAGATGGAACTTAATTTTCCAGTCTTCCTAACCTCATGTATGAAATCACTCTGTACATTTATCTGTGAATCCAACTGACCATCTTTCAGGTATACAGCACTGTTGAACCTTTTCTTTATTCTGTCATATGTCTGACTGTGATACAGAGCTCCATCAACCAAAAAACGACTGTAATACCAAAAGCAGTTGCTTAGATTTCCACATAGTTTAACAATGGCAAGCCTATGTGAGGCTGGGATATTTTCTTGCAGTGGGGGATGATCAAAACCTTTGATACTTTTATTTAGTGTGTCACATTTATCTGTTCTACGCTTAGAGACATAAAGTTTTTCAACAAATGACTGCACCTTTGTATTTCCAGAGGCGATAGTGTGTTTGGCCTTTTCTGGCAATTCTCTCCACATCAGAAATTTTCTAGCAATTTGTGAAGGGACATACTGAGTACCATGAAAATATTTAAGTAGAGTGCCCATATTGGACTCAAATGGAAACGTTGAGGTAGCCCATAAAGGCCCCCAGTGTTTGACACTTTGTGTGACATGTGTGAGCAAGTGTATGTTGAAAGTCATGTGGTTCTTTCCATAAAGTCTTTGAAACTCAATAACAAATTTTTTAAGAGCCACTTCTGCCATCAAGATGCTTCTAGTCTTGATTGTATCCTGCAGTAATGTGTATATGCTGAATACCAAAAGGAATAGATTATTCCAAAATCTGACAGGGAGTATACCTTTCAATATGGGCAACGCATAGAAGAGGAGAAAGGCTCGCCATTCGGAAGCTTTCCAGAATTTTCTTTCACTAAGTGACCTTGGTGTCCTGGTTATCTCAACAGGAGGCTTTATTTTTTCAAGTCGCAAATCAATCTCTTTTATCTGTTTACCAATGTACCGGGGGGCTTCCCTGTTTGCTGTATCAAGCCACAGTGTAGACAGTTGCCGAGTGACTCCAAGGCACACATTGTGTTGATATTCAGGAATGAAACCGTTTATCATTTGGAAGTGACCAAGCATCATTAAAGGAGATGGACCTTTAACTCCAAACACTGGCTCATCAACTGATGCTGACATTGCATGACTAAAATGATCCTTCTCATTTCGCAGGGGGGGTTCAGGTCTATCATATGGATATGTCTTCCCACCTTTGTGATAGCAAAAATCACAGCCATAAAAGCCGTTGAACTGCTTTGTGTTACGAAGCAACGGCTGAGCCACAGAATCAGAGCTACAAATCAGCACATACACTTTAGAAACATGACGGTTACCCTCAATGTCTTGCCAATCAACACCTTCAGTCTCCAATAATGATGCTTCTTTGAGAAATGGTGTTAGTAATGTAAAAATGGATGGCTTACCAGGCCCAAACCATAAAGCAGACATTAAAATGTGATTTTTCCTTACATCTGGATGCAGTTCTGGGTCCTGATATTGAATTGACCAAATGCTGCATTTCGAACTTTAGAAGACTGGTGCTCCAACACAATTCCAAAT
>NW_018128274.1:497345-511273 GCF_001952655.1 Monopterus albus | reverse complement strand
TGAAATTAATTTAAAATCAATTAGTACACAACCTCTATTTATGTAGAATGATTTATGTAAAAATTACTGAGGTGAAAAGCTGAGAATGTTCACACTGCGAATGTTATAAAAGTACATTTTGATACTTTGTTTTGTGTTTTATCTGTTTAACTCACAGGCCACGCTCTCTCAAAGTTCCCAGGAATAAGCGTACAAGATGTAAGAAGAATAATCCGAAAAAAATGCAACAATGAAAACTACAAGCAAGCTGCTACTAAAAAGACATTGGACATTTAAACTTTGGCAATATAATATTTCTGCACAAAACCAAATACTGTATATGGTTAAAACCTGCTTCCCTTGTTCTGAAAGGTATGTGATTCTTGTGGAAGTCTCACAGTTCATATTTTAGTCTTTTTTGAAGTGTTAGTGCTTCCAGACAGGTTTAAAATGTGCTCTGTGAACTGAATCTTGGTTTTAAAAACAATATCGCAAATCTTGCAATTAGATATGTGAGCGGAAATTTGGAACTGTTCAGTTGAGCTCAATAAAATACCGCAATCAATATTTGTCACATTTATTTCAATATTTTTCACTTAGGAGCTAGAGGTATTACTAGGTTATTTGTAGTACACTTGAAAATGTATTTTTGTACACTAACCAGAGGACTAGAAGTTTATTATTAGTATACTAATTGTCAGGTTTGCCCGGCTGCACCTACTTTCTCACTCCCCTCTCTCTGTTTTCACTCCCTTACCCTGATTACTTTATCCCGCTTGGCCAGTGCAACACGCTGTGAGAAGGCGCTATATAAAATACAGTCCATGTACTTGAAAATGTATGTTTGTACACTAACCAGAGGACTAGAAGTTTATTATTAGTATACTAATTGTCAGGTTTGCCCGGCTGCACCTACTTTCTCACTCCCCTCTCTCTGTTTTCACTCCCTTACCCTGATTACTTTATCCCTTACACCTGCTTCACATCCCCTGATCACCACCAGCTGCACCTAATTAGTTTCTCCCTATTTAGCCCTTGCTCTTCGTTAACTCCCCTGCCAGTTCTTTCTAGCATTTCTCAGGCCCGTTTGTTCCTCTGATGAGTGAGTCCCAGTGTCCGCAGCCCGGTCCTCTTCTCATCATCTCCACCACTGACTGTGTTCCCATCCGAAGCTCGACACCCGGTCCCAGTGTTACTCGTCTGTTCATTTCTTGGTCACTTGTTGTACACTGTAAATAAACTTGCACTGCTTGCATCGAAGTCAGCCACCTGGGTCCGTCAATTTTTGTGACTCGCTCACTTCCGTGTTCGAGCCATCCTAACACTAATAGGAAACCTAAAAGGTTACTTTCAGTATACTTCAAAGTCTATTTTCATAAACTAAAATGGGCACTAGGAGTTTACTTATAGTAAACTAATAGTATACGAAGATGATGACTTGCAGTATACATTAAAGTGTACTTACTTAAACTAAAAGTCGACTTGAAGTTTATTAAGAGTAAACTAACAGCATACCTGGAAGATTACCTAAAGTATACTTCAAAGTGTACTTTCATAAACTTAAAGTGGGCCAATTTAGTCCCAAGAAGTATACTTGTTAGTAAAGTGCTAGTACATTTGAATCAGTGTACTTGGTAAATAAAAGTACACTTGGGGAAATACTTTAGTATACTTAATACCCCCCCCAATACAGTAAAACTGCATATTTTTATTGTGGCCAGCCTAAGGCACACCTGTGCAATAATCATGCTGTCTAATCAGTATCTTGATATGCCACACCTTTTGAGGTGGATAGATTAACTCGGCAAAGGAGAAGTGCTCACTAACACAGATTTGTGAACAATATTTGAGAGAAATCGGCCTTTTGTGTACATAGAACAAGTCGTAGATCTTTGAGTTCAGCTCATGAAAAATGGGGGCAAACACAAAAGTGTTGCATTTATAATTTTGTTCAGTGTAATTTATAAGCTATTACCTGGTATCAGCAGAATTTAAGCCATTTTATATGAAGTTCATAAAAGACATCTAGCTGTAAATTTGTAAATGAAATTGATACAACAAGCATGCCATGAAAAACTTTATTTTGCAGAGTGGATGAATAATATGCTATGAAAAATGTTTCCTATAGACCCTACCTGATATTTCACTTTTTGTGTTCCCTTTTTTTTCCACCTTTAAAAATATAGAAAATTTAAATTTTGTAGAAAAATATGCCCTCAGTTTAATTTCTTTTTCCTGGTGCACCATAAACTATGGAATGTATCTTTGTATCACATTAAGTAAAAAAAACTTACAAATTTAAATATAGTGTTGACATTACACCATGCAAAGAGGCTTCTTTTCCTCCTGTATATGGCTTTGAGTGCAGCTACACAGAGGGACTCATTAAGGAATGTCACATTGGTCCACTTGTCTTTTTTTTTTTTTTACTGCAAAAGAAAGAAAATCACAATCACACTAAGACTGATGAGTGAAAAACATACCTGCAGCATTCATCAGATCAGTCAGACAGTTTTACCTTTTCCTCTGAAGGCTTGGAGGTCATGACCCACAGTAAATATTCCTTGGCAGCCATGGAGTCCAGCACCTTGTTCACATCACTGGTGAAACTTCCATCTACATGCCTCGTGCTGAATGCTTTGCCCCGCCTGTCCATTTCAGATCTGAGTATGTACACAGACATACAATGTAAATACTGCCCATTAAGGGTCAGCAACCCCAGGGTGGAAACCTGACATTTGAATTCCAGTGTTTGATGTGAAACACAACCTTCTTCGAAGCAGTCATTTTTATCATCCATATTTTTGTGATAAGTGAAGACATGTTGCTGTTTTTCAACTTCTTCTTGCATGTTATTTGTAAAAAAAAAATCTCATACAAAACATCACAGTTTAATAACATATCAATCAACACAGTGCAACAACTTCAGGTGATTTATTTTAGCACAGCCACAAGAAACGTCAAGAAAACAAAGCAAAGAAAGGAAAAAAGTGGCACAAGAAGCAGGTGATTAGCTCTTTGTCTTTGACCCAACATCTCTGTCTCTGTCATCATGATGGAATCAGACACAAGCAGGCAGTAGGAGGAGGGAGAGGGAAGGAGCGACAGCCTACTCTCTTCTGATTTGTCCAGACTTCAGTTTGGCAACAAAGTCTTTGATGGCCTGGTCCTTGAGGTAGGAGCTCATGTCACTGGTGAAGGTTCCATCCGCGTGGCGCTTGTCTGCAGCGCTGAAAAGATACAGTGAGACATTTACTCATGTACTGTACTTAATTTTAAGCTGTTATACTTCTCTTGCATGGAATACTTTTACTATAATGCATTTATCCGACAGTTGTAGTTACAAGTTACTTTCAAAATTTTACATAAAAGTAAACACGTTTTTATAGAATAAACAAGTGATTTACAACTTGTTTGGTTGTGACCCCTAAAAAACATAGTCTAGGTGGGGCCCCTTGTTCCTTTTCAACATTTACCCTCTAAACTTCTAAATGGGTTGGTTTAAACAACTGTTTGAGGTGTGAAACGGTCAAATTATTCAATATTTCTCAAACAAATCCAAAATTAAAGAAAAGTCCAGTTTGTGTTTTAAGGGGCCCCAACTCATACTGTAGATTACCAAACAACAGTAAAATGCTGCTTACACAATCGTGCAACAGTATTAACAATCTAGTAATAATATGAGTCAGAGGGGATATTTTTTCTATTGAACATGAACTTTTATTTTGATATAATTTAAATATATGAGCTGATAATACTTCTGTACCTATGTGAGGTTTTTAATGCAAAAGTGCATTTATACTGTTCTATTATTTGTCTCGTTTTACTTAAGTAACAAAACTGAACATCCTAACCTTGAATTCTACTAGATTTAGTGTTAAAGATAGAGGGCCAAGCAAGTGAAAACCTGTTTACAATACACATCTGGTGTGATTGCAAAAGGATCCCAACACTAACCCGCTTCTCTTGTTGTTCATCAGCCACCGAACAAAGTCCTGTGCCTTCCTCTCTTCCAGGAATTTGCTGTAGTCATTTGAGAATGTTCCTTCTGAGTGTCTCTTCATGTTTGACAGCTCCCTCGGTTCATCCACTAACGAGTTGTCTGCCTCAAAACTGCAGCACAGAGGACACAGTTTGACCATTTGTAGTATTTTTATACTACAAACAAGTTTTCTTTCTCCTGCAGCGCCACCATATGGCACCCAGTCACAGTTTACAGATAGGGAACATGGCTGTAGTATGAAAAAGTGTAATTTTCCAAAACAGTTAATGACAAAAGGAATTTATTCATTCAGGACTAGTTTTTACCCAACAGCAGTTACCACACTCACTGCTGATAAAATATAATATGCCTGTGTATGTGTGTTGGGGGGGGGGCGTGTGAGATCTCTGTTGTTTATTTCATTTTTCTATTGGTTAAGTTTTTTATATGGTCTTATTTCATATGTTATTATTATATGTTTCATATATTATGTTTTTTTTCTATTGCTGTGCCGACTGGAGGTCACTCTAAAATTTTGTTGTACGTGTTACAATGACAATAAATGATTATCTTATCTTATCTCTTATATGGTTGGAAATGTCATAATTTTTTATGTCCTTTTTGGGTTCATAGTCCTTGAGTTGTCATTTAAACAGATGTAGATGGTAAACAGATGTAGATGGTAATAGCTCAAAAATTAAAAATAGGCTACATAATATTGTAGGAGAAAAAGAAAAAAAACAGAAAAAAATATAAAAGTAGTTCCCAAAGAAACATTTACATTAATAATTAATAACTGGCACTCTTATCCTGCTGTATTGTATCTCATATATTACTGGTAAATTGTTTTAAAGTGTACATGTTTTTTTTTAGCTTTAAGTTCTTTTAATCCACTAATTCAGGGGTGTTCAACAAAGTCAACAAAATACATTTTTAATCCATGCATTCTGTTTCCCATTTAACATTTATTCACCATGACTTTGATATATACTGTAACAAGGCTAAAATATACTGGTAAAATTAGAATAGATTCCTCACTTATGATGCAGTTGTATTGTATTTAGTATATTTATTAGGGCGATAAAACGTTGCATTTCTGCTGCACTATCAATTTCTGTTAGTTTAGTGATAAATTTCTGCAGATATTTGATGATCTTTCCAATCCATATTTTAAAATTGAGAATGGATCATATTTTAATCTAAGATCTTCAATTGACTTTGTCTTTCTCATCTTTGAGTATTCAATATTTATATATTTGTTACATTAATCCCCTTTCAGAATCTTTGAATTTGAATTGAACATTTGCTTCATGTTGCAGATTTTGGATCACTGTCTTATAAATATAGCAGTTTTAACTGTGATTCAGTGACTTTAATCAGATTTGTATTAATTAAATATATTTTTACACAAGTTTTAGTTATTAAGAAGTGGCTCTTTTGATTAAGAATGTTCTTTTTCTGTCTACATTTGAGGTTCTTTATGCAAATCTACTAAAAGCAGTTGAAGCTGTGGTCTCGTAAATAACGACACAACCTCATGAAGTCTTACCTTGAGCTGTCATAAGCCTCATGCACAGGAACCTGCAAGCTGCTCTGGACAAAGCCAAGGACCAGAAGGATGCCAGCCAGGGAGTGGACACTTTTCATGGTTATAACCTATGCCACAGAACATCACACACAGCCATAAAGGTGATTTAGCTTTTAAAAATGCGCATTATCTTAGAAAGCTAAAGCTAAGCAGTTAGTAAGTAATATCACTCACGGTTTCTTTTTTCTTTCCAAAATATGGTGCTGTTAGTTCCTTTGTTTTTCTGGTGCCTCTAACTGCCCTCTTTTACTTTGTTGGCTTATATAGTGGAAGATGTGGATCCATGTGTTACTCTCAACCCATTACACACGTTCCCTGTCTCATCGAACAATAGCCAAAGCATTTGTTCAGAAAGGAAAGCTGCCATCCATTCATGCATACAGAGACTTAGGTGTTAACATCAAACACTCAGCTCATCCTGTTAAACAAAAAGTAAGGGAGATAGTTTAATGTGCTACTGTGTCATCATGATGGGAAATATTGACTGTACTTGTATTAATGGCACTTATCTCTGTTTTACAAGGTAAAGGTACAAGAATAAAGACAGATGCTTTATAAAAAATACATGTTCATATAACTGCTGCTGTTGCTGCTGTTATATGATTCTCACATACCATCCCAAATATTTTATTTATTAAAAAACAAAAATCTATGAGGTGTCAGGGCTGAAAGAATCATGTATTTCTCAGATTTATTTTTAAAAAATCCATAGAGCAAAAAGACAGTACCAGAGCACTGTACCTTCATGAACCCTTTGGACAAAACAAACCCTCTCAGAGATGTATTTAAAAGCCTACAGCTGGGCCTGCATTTTATCCCATTCTCCTTCAAGTATGCAGTCAACCAATAATCTACAGTCACTCTAGCAACGGTGTGAGGCTGTACATAGACATAGTGGTGTTGACAATACTAACATTTTGATGTTTACTGTGTTCACCAAAAAAAGAAAGATAAACCTAAATAACAGCCATTTTATTTCATCAGTTAAAAAGGGAGTGAAGAAGATGCCAAACAAAGAGAGATGACTGAAAAGCTAAAACAAAGAAAGAGGAAGCAAAAGGGATAGCTTCTCTGTTAACTTTTGAGGAAAAAGGTGATTTTTATCTTACACCGAGAAGGCGCAAAAAGGCTCATCCATCACTGTTAATAAATGAAATTTGTATAATATGCCTCTTGTTAACTGATATATATGATAAGATAGTCCAGTAGCTATATAGAGCTTAACAAAATAAAACAAACAAGACCTTGTTAATTCTTTATTATTTTAAAAAACAATTATTGCATCAAACAATCAATTTCATAAATTTTGTAAAACTGTATAAAATCCCTCTGGTGCTTCTGTGCAAAATTTAGCTCTTAGATGCAGAAGTGCAGTTTCACTCTGACAACATTTTTTACTTTTTAACCTTCACATTGTAATATTTGTGGCCTTCCTTGGGTCAGATAATGACATCTTTAAAATTTAAATGCATAAACTGTAAAACATAAATGACATTTTCCATGTTTCACAAATAAAAGTTTCAGCTACAATTGCCAAAGAAGCCGATTTTTGTAACTGAAAATATGCAAGACAAAACTTCACAGACAAAGAATGACATTACAAATTTGACTTAGGCCACTTTGTACCATTTATTTATAAGTTGACGTTCCATGTGATTACTCCAAACTAAAAATAAAAATTTCCTTAGCATTTGGAACATTAAGACTACGTTCACACTGCAGGTCTTAATGCTCAGATCGAATTTTTTGCCGAAATCCGATTTTTTTGCGGTTGTTCACATTGTCATTTAAATGCGACTGCCATCTGTCTCATGTGTGAACGGTATACAGCCCTGAGGTGACCCGCATGCACAGAAGAGGACATGACATCAGACGCAGCGTACTGTGTTTGCGAAAATAAAAATGGATGCGGCTCGTGATAGCATGTGCGTAGCGATGTACCAGTTAATGTGCAATCGAAATAAAGAAATAATAATAATAAAAATATCAAGAAGAAGGAGAGCACAAATATTGCTTATGGCCTCGCCTCCTCCAGTGCAGAATTGTGACGTCTGTCGCATTTCAATGACATAAAAATCGCATGAAATGCGACATGGCCGTTCAGACTGAGGTCGCATTGGAAAACATCGGATATGTATCCGATTTAGGACCACATATGAAAGTGGCCTGGGCCGGATTTGAAAAAATCGGATTTGTGCTGTTCACACTGTCATAAGGAAATTGGATATGGGTCACATTTGGGCAAAAAGATCGGATTTGAGCCATTTCAGCCTGCAGTGTGAACATGGCCTAATACTTCAGACAGCAGACTTCATGCAAAGCACCTCTGTAGGAAGTGACTCATGTGGGTGTAGACGTGTTGATAGGCTGAGCCGTCAAGGCCATGATCCTTGTCAGTGTACCACTGAAAGAATAAAATATCTCATTTGTGCTGACACTAGTCCATATTATTGAACATGGAGTGGATTTTTTTTTATTTTTCATCAGCGATGTCTAATCTTTTTTCTAGCTAGGATTTTTGAAATGCATATCCTTATGAACGTATATCATCTTCTTGCTGATTCCACTTTGAATTTTCCAGATTACTCACCATTGCTTCAAAGTCCACCTGCTCCTCCACCAGAGATTCTGATATCTCAGCTGCCTGCTGGAAATGAACATTGTCTAAAAAAACACAACAGAAATAAAATGATTAACAATTTTAAATAGAATCTGCCCATAATTCTATCCAGTCTGGTGTACGTGGAGGCCAGTAGTTCCCTACAGTTCTGTATCTGTATCTTGCACAATAATATCTAATAAATACATAAATGAATAAAGGCCAACTTACCATCAGCTGTTCCATGAATCAGGAGATACTGTACTGAATGAAAATTCTTGGCTCTCTCAGTTACTGTTGAGTTCTTCAAACAAGCAAATTTGTGTTTATTGGTGACCACAGGCAACAGCACAACTAATAATGACCCTCAGATTCATGAGAGCTTATTATTCACTCAGTGTGAAACTTACAGTGTAGGCGAGATTATTTTCTGATGGTTCCAGCATGTAACGCTCTGTGTAGATAGAATCTGGAATACAGACAGATAATTGCAGATGCATGTCATTAAAGTGAGTGGACTCAGTATGGAGAACTTAAAAAAAGATGGGGAAAATACCATAATATTCCCATTTGGAGACTGGAGCCACAGCTATTCCACATTTGAAAACCCCACTGCCAGATCCCAAGACCATTGATGTTACATATCCACCATAAGACTGTGGAAGTTAAACAGCAGATTATTGTGGCTCCTTGCATTTAACAAAGACCAAGCACACTGACAGTAGGGTAAATATTAACTTACCTTTAGAGACATTTATTGCCCTCTGAACTAATAACCTACTTACCCAGCCCCAAATAGCAACTCTGTCTTTGTCAATGAAGCCCATTTTGATGAATTCCCTAAAAATAAAAGCAAACAAAATCAAAAACCATTATTTTCGATGATGTCAAGGATCTAAAGCTGCAGTGAACATCATCACTTGGTGATATTTGTCACATTTTCACTAGTTGCGTGTATACCAGGGAGCATTTCAGTGAAACAACTAAAATCCAGTTTTAACAAGCTGTCCTGGGTAAAGCTGTTTGCTTGAGATGCACTGACTTGTCTAAACTGCTCTTTGCTTTCCTTACTTGGCTGCTGTTATCTGATCTTCCACCTCATAGGTTCCCAGACGTTTGTAGATTTCATGCATTATCTTGTCGCCCTGGAAACCACTTCCTCTTCCATCAAAGCTGGCGATGATGATTTTCTCTGTGCTGGCCAGGTAAGTGGACCAGCTCACCCTGTAGGCGAAGTCTGCTTTCTGACTGCAGGGACCTGCGTACCTGAAGGGTTGGGAAAATTCAGGATCAGCCTTTAGTCCCCCTCTTTAAACTTCTATAATTTTATTTTATTGCTTTTTAAAAATACATTCTTACACATCTATCAGTAAAGGGTACTTCTTGTCTTTCTCAAAGCCTGGAGGGAAAAACATCTGGAACCAGAGATCTGTCACAAATATGAACATCCAGAGAAAAGCATGATTTTTACTTAACCTCTTGCTAATCAACTCTTATACAGTAGCAAAAGATTATTATTATTTGTTTACTTAAGGAAAAGGAGCTATCAACTAAGTAAAAATACTTTATTACAAGTAAAAGTCCTGCATTCAAAATCCTACTTAAGTACAGAAGTAATATCAGAAAAAAATAGTAAAAAGTAAAAGAACTGGTTCAAAGTGAAATGACGATTCCTCTGGAGTCCAACCTGGGGGTTAGTCCCCTTTAAAGTGGCTGTGAGATAATTCATGGGAAAGGGGGAAAAAAAGAAAAAAACTTAATTTTCTCTCATTTTTGTTTTTGTGAAATTTTGGATTAAATTCTGTTTGGTGGAACTGTTAACTAATTTTATTTTGATGTATTTAACTTAACTTTTATTTCTTCCTCCATGTCTGGTAATAGTTGCAGTCAGCTGGTTCCATTCCTACCTTATAGGGAGGACCCAGACTGTAGTGGCAGATGGTACTGAGTAATGGGGTGGCCACAGGGGTCTATTCTTGGACCACTACTATTTATGAAGTCATAAGAGTATTATTTTTTCTAATCAGTATTTTGATGTAAATTTTTATGTGGATAAAATTTTACATCAACTCATATTCAGTCTGACCTCAATTCTTTCAAATCATCATTTCTTAACCACAGACTTGCTTTAATTACAAATAAGATCATTTACAAAGTATTATCTGTTTTTTTTGCCATGATTTTTAAATGTAGAATCTAAATCTATACCTTAACTGTACTTGTTAAAGAAATTTGATAAAATGGAAATACCAAAAACTTATACTTAAGTAAAGTACATGAGTAAATATACTTAGTTACTTCCCACCGCTTCATGAATACTGACATTGCTGAATTCACTTACTGTATCCACCAAGTCTGAAAAAGCCACGACTCATGCTGGGCATTTGGATGTCAGATATCATGCTCCTAAATGCATTATTGTCTTCCAAGGGTTTCAGTTCTACAAATGTAAAAACACTATACATAAGTCTTATAAAGGTTTCCTCCTCCTTATTTCAGATTCAATCACAAACTTGTATCTTACCTATGTTATTTCGAGTATCCATGAGAGAATGGTAAGGAATGTCCGGACCTTGAAATACAAAGTACATTAATATTATTTTTATATAAATATGCAGATAGTTCAAGGTTTTCCTTAGGCTTGCATACAGCTTAGACCGTTTTTTTAAATAGGGGGGTAAAAATTTTAGAAGGAAATTCTAAGATATTTATATATTTAAACCTAAATTATATTTATACTTTTTTAATGTCAACTAACTAGCTTCCATGGCTAACCTAACTTACCTAATTCTGTACGTGTTAGCTACTTTAGCAATTTCTTCACTTGTAAAACAGGCTACATTCTGCTATCTCCATTGTTACCATTCACAAGAATTATTCCCCAGTAAAGTTATATCCTTCTTCATGTGTGCTTAGTGAAGGCTAACCTTATTGACTGCTATAACTACCATCCTGAGTTGGCAGTACAGAGGAGTACTGACTTGCTCTTGACATTCAGTGATTTGATTGGCTTGGCAATGCTGCCAATCACACAAATGTTTGTCCAAATACTGAATATTGATTGACAGGTCATTCCTGTTGACAGCTTACATTTCATTTTAAGATCAAATCATGTCTCTGTTATTGACTGACTGAATCATCTAGTGTGTGTGCTCTTAAGATTAAAATGTGAAAAAATCTGTTAAAGCTGTCATAATAATAATAATAATAACCTTTATTTATATAGCACTATACAACTCCTAGGGGCACAAAGTGCTGTACAACAGAGCTGAGGTATCCAGTCTGTGGTCTCATGCTTTTAAAATCAGTTAAGATTATAAAATCCTCTAGTGTGGGGCCAACCTTAGGTGCTGAGCCTAAGCCTTTCTATAGTAGGGAAAACCCTGGGTCTATATTACAAGAGTTGAACAAGGAAAGTTAAAAACAAAGCATAACTGACCATTGCAGCTCATACGGTAGAAGGAAGCATTGTGGCTGAGGTAAGCTGAGTTATACTGACAGTCTTTCCCCCCATGTATTGAACAAGTCAGACACTTGGTCTCTTGTTGTTTGGTCCACCTGATGCACACACACACACACACACACACACACACACACACACACACACACACACACACACACACACACACACACACACTGTAAGTGTTATGTTTACAAATAAGCAAAAATAGTAAAACTGTAAAATAAAGACCCCTACTTGTAAACATTCCTTCCTCCTGGCTTGTTGCCCTCTTGGTTACTTGAATAGTATCTGTGGAGTAATTGGTATGAGTGAGAAGGAAGGAAGGCTTTACTGGTGTATATATAGTACTGTGGAAAGTCTTAGACCATCATTAGATTTGTTGTTTTAGCAGTGTTATGATGGGTGTATATATTTATTTCTCAGAATACAAAAAATATATATAGCAATTATGTGCACACTATTAAAAACAAAAAATGTCAGAAAAAAAACAGCAAACAAACTGGATACTCAAGATGTGGTATTCAAGCTGTTCTAAAGAAATATGAAGAATCTGCAGAGGTCAAGGACAAAAACAGGAGAAATGATGACATTTCTCAGAGTTTCTTCTTTGAGAAAACAGAGGAAATCCAGCAAGGACCTGGCTCACTATCTAGCAGCTTCATCTGGATAACAAGTTGATCCCTCCCCAATCTGAAGAAGCCTGATCAGGAACAGCCTTTTTGGAAGGACAAGCCAAGAAACCACTTTTTCATAAGAGGACAGGGAGAAAAGGCTGAGACATACAAAAATTCGTGAAGATCATTATAGAGTGATGGATCAAAGTTTGAAAATTTCAGGTCCAATTGTTGACAGTATGTGAGAAGAAGAGTTGGAAAGAGGTGGAAGAATGAGAGGTTGCAGCCTTCAGCAAAACATGGTGGAGGCTCTGTCATGGTTTCAAAATGGTCTCCCCAAAAGAATTCAAGCTTTGCTAAGTGCAAAGGGGGATCACACTAAATACTGACTTTGGACTTTGTGTATTTTTAGTATTGTGTTTATATTTTCTGGTTATATCTTAATAAAGAGACTGAGAAATAAATGTAAATTATCATTACAACCTTGCTGAAACAGCTAAATTAATGATGCTCTAAGACATTTGTACAGTACTGTATTTGTAAGTGTGATTGCATTCAGAGAGGGACTGCATAAAGCTGTATGCTGCAATACATTTGACTTACACACTATCTGCTGTGACTTTCAGAATGTCAATGACTTCCCATTCTCCAAAGGTGATTGGTGTAGCTGTGCCCTATGAGTCAAAACAGAATGTGTGTGAGTGGTGACATAATTCATAAAGGATATTGTGCATGACTCAAAAAAGAGTTCATTGTGCTTTATGGCCGGATATGAGCTTGTCTTCATTCCTATTAGCGTCTCATACAGATGCCAAAGGCAGCCTTTGGTGTATGTGTGAGATGCACAGGGTTTTCAATACAGTATCAACTTGCATCGGTTTTCAACACCCAGAGAAAGATGATAGTATATGGTTTGATTTGATTTCTCCTTTATTATCTCCTAAGGGGCAATTCATTGTACAGCTAGAGTACCTGAGTTAGCATCAGTATGAGATGCGAAAGGTACTTGACAAAACATCAGTATTTCATGACCTGGGAATGAGAATGAGTTGAAGATATAGCTGTTGATCTAGGCAGTGTCACACCAAAGTAATCATTCTACCTACATTAACCACATGGTGAATGTGCTTGTACCCTTTGGTGTCACTCATCAGCAGATAATAGCTGTGCATGTCTGGAGCAAAAACAGGTTCTGGTGGAGAGAACTAAGAAGAACAAATGTATTAGAGAACAACACGTAATGCCCTTTATGAGTGCAGTTAACTTGTCTCTAAATTCTAATGCTGATGCTATTCTATTTTTTTCTCACAAATTCAGTGAAAAGACCAAAGCCAGTCTTATATCTTAAGCAAAATTATTATGGCCTATTACAAAAAAAAGAAAGAAGTTTTTAGCTACACACAACTTAACCAACAGACATACACATTCTCACGTTGATTTGCTTCATGCTTTGACTACTGCTAGGGCCAGCTGCAAAGCTGGTAACAGACGTCTTGGTTGACGTCTCTGTGTAGTATGGGGCTAGCCCAACCGAAGAGATATAATGTACAGGCCTGTTGGGTTCGGGGTCTTTCATCTTACATCTGCCTGAGCTTGTAATGTTAATTTTACCTGTGATCCTTTGAATAAATCAGCACTGTTTTGAAGTTACTTGGACTGCCTCGTCTCTCAGAGTTAGCAATGGTTACAAGAACCAAAGACCT